>NC_142649.1:126744117-127048088 GCF_055504915.1 Nelumbo nucifera
GTCAGTGTTTTCTCTTTGGATTCCTAGGGAGCTCAACTCAAACTTGATTGCCTTCCCCGTAGTATGACCCCCATCAATGGCAACATACAAATAAAGTATATATGAAGCATGTTTGAGATGTGTGGCTACCTCAAGTGAAGTTGCTACCAAAATGTTGGTAGCAGATCCGGACTCCACCCCATAAGTTGTATTTCTTGCTCATTTTCTTCTTTCAATAAAGAAAATAGAACAATTCTCTAATAAATCATATTAACTGGAAACAAATTGGACAGTTGGAGTTCAAATTTGCATTTTGATGAAGAGAGTCGTCGGAAGAAAAAAGGGGATTCAATTTAACAATTGTCCAATGTTATTAGGTGGATGAATTCGAGGACAGGAGGTTCTTAATTGGAGGCTGTATCACCACCTACATTAACAAATAGGTGATGATAGATTTGACTACAACTTTGTCTTCTGTTATTACGTGGAGATTTCATGGGAGTTTAACTCAGTTGCAGACTTTTTGGCAAAAACAGGTGTTCATAGAGAAATCTTGCATAGCAGTGCTTTGATGCCCTGAGTTTTTGTAGGGTTCTTTTGCTGTTTGTTGTTCTCTGCTTGTATTAATCTATTTTTTTTTTAATTCATCTCATTCAAAAAAAAAAAAAAAAACAGTCCCAGAAATAGTAGCCATGAGTTTCATAATAGGACATGGAAGCATCTATGATCTATGTTAATCCAAGCATTTTAGTCCATCATTAGTACTTAAAAGCAGATGCTTTTCATCATGTGAATGAAATGTATCAGTATTGCTGATGATAACTTATATCTACGTACATAAATGAAGTGGTATATCTTATTAAAATTACCTTAATTCCCAGAATTTTTTACATGTCCTTTTATAGATAAAAATTAATAGGAATAAAAAGCTTTCATGGGGAAGAAACATTATATATCTGAACCATCTCTTGTTCTTTGAAAAACAATAATCAAAGTTATAATCAGATTCTCAAGATGTATATGAGACCAATGGGGATCAAATTAACTACCCCTTCCCAATGCCTAAAATGAGACCACAAAAATTAGAAAAATCCAATAAAAAGGCACAAATAGACCAAATTAACCTTGGTTATTTATAGTATTAAAGAATATAATCATAAAAAGTTGAAATCTAATAAACCAACTGTTATGTGAACTTTAATTTGTATCTACACATGAAGAGTTTCCTCTGTGAAAAATGATAACAATGTCAACCTTTTGAGAAGAGAAGAACAAAGAATAGAAAGGCAGAGCAAGCACTAAAAATATATCTATTTTCCATTTCATTTCATTAAATATTTCATGCATGTACATCTGATATGCATTTCGTTAAAAGATCCTGAAGTCAAGAGTTAAGTTTCAAGGTAGAATCCGTTCATTCTATTTAAGGGGACTATATAATGTTTAAGAGTCTTCTTGCTATTAATTCAATAAAATTAGTAAATCCTGATAATGTTCAAACTATTCTTCAAAGTTTCTTTGACTCTTCTTTATACCAAAAAGCATTCTTTTTATAAATATATAGTTGAATATTTGGATACTTTTTTTCTTTTCCAAAAGTTTCTTCTATTTTTTATTTTTTTGTATTAATATGGAAGATTGTAGATCATAAGTTCAATTAAATTCAAGCTATATTTTGATTAATCAATGATACATGTAGGATTGCATCAACTGATCTACTTATATAATAGAATATATAACATTAATTAGATTTCAGGCTTGAAAAATTGAGCTGAAATCTCAAATTTTGCACAAAGCAAGTGATGCATTTAGCATGAAATCACTGTTATTAATTATAGCTGTCGGGATGTAAAAAGAGCTTACATAGGGCAAAAAGGTAATAACAATGGGAAAGCTACTACACGAATATTGTAATAGCTAGGTACTATAGTAACTAGCTCTTGATTCTAAACACTTGAAAGATAAAAGCAGTAATTGAAATAATACTACAAGATTTCAAGATATATCGTTTGCTTTCCTTCCCGTTCGATAATTAGCTTGTGACATGATCCTGCTCATAGGCAAACCATCAAGCAAAGAATGTTAATCATCAAATTTAAATGAAGAACATTAAAGAGTCATAATAACCATTATACTATATAAATTCATAAAAAATCCTTGCTTCAATAAATTTTTGGTTTCTAAATCCGATTGAAAAAATCCTAGGCTATTTTTGGTTTGAAGGAAAATATAGGGAAAGGAAGGAAAAGATATCAAAACCTATATAAGGTTTGTAAAAGTTTCCTTGCCTTTCCTTTCCTTTCCTTACATTTTCCTTCAAACCAAACATTGCCTTTTTTTTAGGAAGATGTATCAAGAATGTCCACATAGCATGTAATTTGCATTACTAGTAAACCTGGCAAAAAGTTGACCCAACCCGCGAACCCGATCCAATTCAACCTGAAAAAACAGGGTTAGGGTCTCATATTTAGCTACCTGAATGTGAGAATGACCCAACCCGAAATAAACTGGATTGGGTTGGGTCATGGGTCAACCCGCTGATCCGATTGTCAAGTCTAATTGGGACTATTTATGCATTGTTAGAAGTTTTCACTTTTTAATTTTTTTATTTAGTCTTTACTCTTTATTGTTTACTCTTTAAATTGTTAAGTGTTCAATTTTTTTTTTATTTTATATTTGGAATTTTAATGTTAATTCCTTTAATTTTTGGTATTTTTCATGTAATTTTTCTTTAATTTTTTTAAATTTCAGTTATTTTTTTGGGATGACCCGAATTGGCCCATGGGTCAACCCTAACCTGAGCATTTAGGGTTAGGGTCTAGCATTTGATAACCCGACCCGAAATTCAACCCGAAGTGTCATGACCCAACCCGAACCCGACCCACTCAACCCAATTGCTAGGTCTAGGATGTGTAATCATCTATGGTGGGGGTCCATTAAAAGATCCATCAATGAAACTAGATAAATATGCATACAGTTGGAACAATGCATATCCTCCACTTAGACAACACAGAATCTGTTATGAACACTGGCGTGTGAAACGGGTTACGTAATCAATCAAGAGTGAACACACCAGCGTTTTGTACACATGCCTTAACATTTCGGAATGCTGGCATATTCACTTTTGATTGGTTGCAAGTTAAGTAGCCCGTTTCCTGCACCGATCCCAACGCCAACGCCCACTTGGATATGCCAACGGTGAGAATGATGGTTCAAGTCTAAAAGCACCCATTGCAAAAAAATGGCAAAGGTTAGATCTGTATCCTGTCCATCCTTTCCAATACCTGAAATAGCTGAAATCAACATTGTGCATAATAGCCCTTTTATGTGTTGACCTTTTGAAGTAGTAGTTGCTAGTGAGCTTATTAGAATTGCTATTTCTTTGGTGAGCAAAACCACTGCACTACTGACCATGATAATCACAAACTCATACTTTTGAGGATAAAAACCATGTTCCCTAGTGAAATTTTGACACTATAATGTAGAATAACTTTGTTTCATTTAACTTGTAGTATGAGAGACCCAACAAAAGCATATGGAGGAGTGATCACTATAACTTTTTTTTAATTACTATAAAAAAATCATCTTTGGTTCAATAAAGTCTAGAACTTTCAATATCTAGAATGAATTAAGTGCTAATTATGAGCAATTCAATCCAAGTGGAAATTAGTTGAAGAAAATCGTTTTTCATGACTTCAATGTGCAATAAAACCCTCACAGCCACCTATTAGTTCTTCCACATTTCTATATTGATGAACTCATCATATATCCTACCATAGCAAACATGAGTTAATGAATAAGTCTCCTAAACAGTATAAACATCAAGTAGATAGAAATTGGTGATAAAAATCATTCTCGACCAAATAACAATGATCAATAGCCCACAAATGAAAAGCTAATTAAAATAAAAATTCATAAAGCATGCATATATTTCCTCCATTCATAGGTCTACATATGGTTGAGATAATTAGTAATGACAAACACAAAAAGCACAGGAGATGAAACCACTACAACTAGATCTCATTGGACTTAAAGGTTAAGATCAAACAGAAGAAAAAAAAAGCTAGAATCTCATTTGTCATTAATTGACAAGATGTTCAAACTATTGGGATCATGTTCAGGAACCTGATCTGACAGAAAATGCAGATTGCAATATTAATGGGCAATAAGGGTTTGAAGATCTAGAGTACTACATATCAATTTTCATAACTTGCTAGAGAAATTCTTCAGCTGGTCAGCTCATAATTAAGAAAGGTTATTAGCCCCTATGAAAAGGTTATTTTGGTGAAAATGAAACTGTTATAGTACATTGTTGACTGAAGAAAACCAAAGCAATGTAAGAGAATGGAATAACTTTCACGTACTTCAACATATATAATCTCAAATAGTGGCAAAAGACAATCTAGAAGAGCAAGGAAGGACGATTACTATATAAGCATATGATATTACAAAATTGTCCTTAAGAATATGCAAATGTATGCATATAACCAGACACCTTTCTCAGGCATCCCCATGATCTCATTCAAGGGCTACCCAAAGGGCTGAAGGACATTTTTTGCTTTGCTAAATTAAATAAAGGCGCCATTGGCTGCAGCTGTATTTCAAAGACATGCAATGATGATTTTGGTTGTGTTTATGCGAGGATTACTATGTTTTAATAAAGAAAAGGAAGTTATACAAAAAGCTTACAAGCCCCCCCCCCCGCGTCCATGAATTATATAGATGCTGGCACAAATTACATAGAAAGGGTTTATCATATCATTACATGACACTCCATGGAAGGTACCCACTGGCTCAGCTCAGTTGGTAAAGTCTTTGGCCGGTTGTAGTGGAGGGTTGGGATCGAACCCTGCCATCACCAGAGGGTCAATGGGTCTTAATTTGGAGATGGGCTACATACCTTTGTATAGCTAGCTCCATGAATAATAATAATAATAAATAAATAAATAAATAACCATCCATGGGGGGCAGAAAATCGTGCAGAATCTCAAAAGAGCCAAAAACTAGCGAAAAGTAGACATGCAATTAAGAAATATTATAAATCGTGAAACCAGGAAAAACAGTATTTCTGGCGGGGGAGAGAGAGAGAGATTCTTCCCATTTTCATCATTGCATCTTATGTTTGAGATGGTAAAACCTGTTAAGTTACTGAGTATAAATTTTTCTCAGAGTCTTGTCGATCGGGTACAGTTTTTTTTTCTACAAGTCTTCGTTCATACTCTTAAAATAATTATGCAATCAGTTCTGGGGTTGTCGGATACTAGGGTTTGCCATGAAGGGAATGCAGCCCCCTTCACTAAAGAATTGATTATTTGCTCCTAATAGTGTACTGCTCTGTAGTTTAATGGATATCAATTGTTTTTTAGTTCTTGTTAGTAGCAGAAGTCGTCAGATTCATGGCTCAAATATAACAAACCAATTTGGTTTTATTTTCTTTTGGGTGGGATGTGGGGAGCTACAATCGATGGAACACCAAATCTCAGCAATCTCATGGCTGCCATGTACAGTACGTCCAAGAATTGAACTACCAGGCTCTAGCCCCTAACAGTAGCAGCTAGCTGCAGGTATTCCCATTTCTCAGGTCTTTTATGGGGATTGTTAACAAAAATCCTTTGTGCAATTGTTGTACAGAGTAGAGACAGATTGATTTCCATTATTTTTCATCATTTGAGTAGATGAAGTTGAGGTGTAGGCCAGTACTATCTAGATTCAGCTTCCAAGTTGAATATGACCAGAGCCACCGGCCATATATGTATATATATATATATATATATATATATAATTAATTTATATTGTAAAACGAAATATAATTACCATTCTGAGAAGAAGGCAAAGGAATCAAGAGGAGTGCATAGTCGTCGTCGGCTTGGGATCGTCGTGGGTCTTGATTTGGTTTCTCTTCTTCTTCTTCTTCTTGTATGGGATTCCCCTTGCCTTAGCTTGGCACTCTCTCACCTCACGCAAATAAACACGGATTGCACCGCTGCCAAAAGGGTTGGTCTCCGGAGAGCCACCGTTCTCTTCGTAAGCAGCTCGGAGGCGGCCAATGAGTGCATCGAGGCTTCCCCAAGCTTGCCTAAGAGGGCATGTGCAAGGCGCAGGCGGCTCCGGCTGCCCAAAGAAGATGCACCCTTGTAAGTGAACCTTCGTCTTTCCGAACTGATCTAGGTAGCGCAGGAACTCCAGTACATGGCTGCAGCTGCACTGTGAAAGTGAAACGGGGGGCCTCTGGTTCTTCAAGTACTGCCCGAAGGTGTTCCAATCTCTTCGTTTCTGTGACTCGTACCGGCTCAGTGGAGCCGATTGCTGCTGTTCACCAGCGGATCTCGACGATCCTTCTGCTGAATCTTTTGCTCGGCCAGTAGACATCGCCCCTGCCGATGATGATCACTACTCTCTTCTGCTGTTTTCTTTGGAGAAACAAGGCAAGAAAATGGGGATGAAGATAGGCAAAAGTAATAGGAGGAGCTGCAGTGGAGAAAGATGGAGATCACATCGCGGGGGCCTACTGAGGAGACATGCCATGGGCCCTATGGAGGTGCTTTTCTTCCTCCTTTTCTTCCTCTCATTTTCGATCATTTTTTCTCTCTCTCTCTCTCTCTCTTTAATACAAGCATTAAATTAAAGCTATGTTTTCCCACAAAACCTACAATTATTGTTTGCCATCACCAACATAATCATTCTCTTTTTCATTAGCATATACACATAGTAACCAGTAACTACCATCTTCTAACTCTCTAATAAGTCGGTTGATTCAGTCTGGGTTAATTTGTGACTCAGATCGCCATGAGCCCACCTTAGAATAGAAACTCTTCAGTTCTGTACATGCCATTAATCTCTTCACAGTCGACTCCAAGGAGGAGATAAAAACAACAACGACAAGGGTGGATTCGGAATTTCCCAACTATTGAACAGTTTCAACCAAAATACTGAAAAGGGTAGGCATGAACCAGCAGAATATCCAGGCGAGATGGTTGGTTCCAATAGATTTTTTTTTCTTTTATTTATTATAAATTATAATTATCCCTCTCTCTCCCCCACCATCACTATCTGTCTATCGCTAGTGCTTAATTGATAATAATACTAAATAATAACCGACTGTACTACATGCTAAATTAGCTGCTGGTGATGGTTAATTTATATTGTATATTTGTCCTTAGATTTCAAAGTTTATTGTGGCAAGCATTAACAAACACTGTACTAAATTTTTCAAGCTTAGTTTGGAAGGAGTACAAATACAAATACGTAGAGTGTAAATATATATAAGATAATACAAAATATAAAAGGTTTTTACTCTACATATTTGTATTTGTACTCCTTCGGAACTGAGCCTCAAGAACAAAACTTAAATACCCTTGAGCTCCAGGTGGTGTTATATTGTTGTCCATTAGTGCAGTAGTGCATTTAATTATTGTCAAGGAACAGTTAAACCTGAAAGTTTAAGCTATTACTCTATTAGCTAGTTGAGATCGCTTATTAGTTTTCATGTCTCCAAATATGTTGCTTATCATGAAAGTTTATTGGGTTCCAAGTGTGGAATATAAATCCATTCATACCTTGTATTGAAATTTAGTTAATTATAATTGGAGTGAGAAGGATTGAACACTAAACCATTTGATTAAACATGCTTGCCAAGAGACCATTAACCCTAAAAGCTTAAACTTTCAGGTGATATCATTGAATAGTATTTTATCCTCTAACAATTATGTTCAATAATTAGTTTATATTGTTAATTCATGTTCACCAGATTTCTTTCACAATTCATACTTTAATGAAAAATTCAACTGATGGAATGTATATATTTCTATTTTTCTTAATATTTTCAGCATTTTAGTCGATTAGATGAAATTGCTTTTTACATTAATTAATGAAAATTGTACTTCTTTAAAGTGTAAGAAACTCGTGAATGCATGTGTACAACTTGGAATAAACGTAACAAAAATTTCAGGGAAAATTTGGTTTTTCTCCTTTGACCTGGAACCTAACAATTTGTTGGCTGGGTTGGTTCTAAATTCTAATACTGTACCCTTGCCTTCAGTGAGAGTGGAGCTCAGATCCTCTACGGGAGACCAAATCCCTATAAAAGAAAATGCTTCCGCGCGTAGAGGATACAAAAGGACAACAATCGAGATATGACCTATAATATAGCAAAGGCCAACGGTTGTTTATGTGATTAAGAAAAAGAGCTTGTCCATTAGCTTTCATTATTAATAAACAATTTTTAATTTATTATCAAAAAGAAAATCTTTATTTGAAATATATCTCGGAATATGGTTTGAATCATCTACAGTCCTAACCTTCAAGTCGAGTTGGGATCTCCTGCCCACGTCTACCCACAACACACTACCTCCTGTTGGGAACATCTCCCTCTGCATAATACTATGCAGAGGATGAGATGTTCTCCATGTGTGACTGTGATAAACGTGGGCAGGAGATCCAGGCTCTTTCAAGTCTTAACATTAAAATGTCATGACTCCCAATCTCCTGTTCACAATAATTCTATTCACATCTATTAAGAGAATATTATTTCCACGTATTAGGAATATCTCCCCATACACAATAACATGTAAGAGAATGAGATATTTTTCATGTATGACTGTGATGTTATGTGGGTAGGTGTGGACAGAGAATTTTCGTGAGCAAAAAATCCGGACTAAAACATAAGCTTAGCCTGATGTACGTGGTGTATCGGGATTGCTCCAGTTTTCTAGCAATTAATTAATTTAGACATTTCTCTATACATGCATGGTCGTTGCATCTTTGTTACATGTATTTATGAGTAATGATTATTTATCTTTTTTCATTGACTAAATTAACCTTGAGATCAGAGGTTTATTACAAGTACCATTAGTTGCGCCAAATTCGAATGGAGCCTAGCTAATAAGAGGACTTAATTGACACCCAAATACGATTTTTCATCAAGAATATTATATTTATATATAAAGAAGATCTACTTCTCCATGCGTGGTAATAGAAACAACAGACATGGATTCGACAGTTTCTGAAATCTGCCAAATAGAAGAAATTTCAAGTGACGAGCGCTCCCCAATCCCAACTCATCCCAAATGAAAGGTTTCAAAATGATTACTCCCCTAGGGATTCCCAAGAGTTGATGGATGGACGATCAAGATTACGTGACCTAGCCAATTATCAGCTCAACTATACATCTCTTTGTGGGATCCCTCGAGTGGGGTCCAATCCTTCTTTGCAATTGTCCTCTATGTACCATTTAATTATGTTGTTTAATTTTGCCTTTTCGAGGCTGTCCTTTCGTGTACAAATGGTATTTCATCCTTTCGGTGCTGTCGGTATGTTTCATATATAGTTCATGCCTAAGAGAACTGCTGCCTTGAGGAACCCTTCTTTAAAACTTTTATTCACATATATTTATAGTAATAGAATTGATTAGCTCATACTTTCATGCATCAACCCACCAGGCATGGTCATATGAGATGTTTGGCTGCTCATATTTTTTTTTATTAGTTTTTTATTAAGCCTGAATGAAGTGGATATTGGGAAATAGATTGAAGATAACATGTTTTAATTTGCTTAAGAATAAGAAAAACGAATCAACATGTTCAAAATGAACTGGAATAATCATCAACTGAAAATGATCTGATGAATCTTATTTCTTCCATTTTTCATGTGCTTTGCTCTTAATTTGTTTTCCTCCTTTTTCTTTTTCTGATCATCTCTTGTGCAGTAAGTGATCAAAGTTAAAATAAATACTCATAATGTTATTATCAGGTCAGGCTCAATTTCAAGGTGCTTTCTGTTCAACTATTTGGTGGACCCAGCAAAGATGAATGCTTCTTACTTTGTTTCTTGTCATTTATTTGAATCTTGCTTTGAAACTTTAACTCTTATTGTTCACTTCTCCAAGACACATTACTTTCACATAAACCTAATGCATGTGTCAAATTTCTTTTTTGCAGTGACATGGAACATCATCATAATCCAACGTCTCTGTGATTGCTTGTAGTGCAATTCTTACATGATGTAGGCCACCTTCAATATCATTTAGAGGCTCAGTGTAATACATAAAATGCTGTACTTAGCTCATTTGAGGGGCACCCACGAAATTTCCAATGTAGAGTTGGTAAACCCATGAGGAGGGTTTTAAGAGAATCATCCAGTCTGATGAATGTCAGAGCTGATCTCACAATATCTATCTATCTATCTATATATATATATAAAATCTCTGTGTATGTATAATTCATCTTAAGTTAGAACTCTTATGATCAATTTTCTATATTATTTGTCATTTTCAAATGATATACATAAAAAGGTTAAGATTGTAAATTGAGGATATATATGGATACCACTTCAGAACTACCTAACAAAGACAACTACGTTAGTCTAAATCATTTCTCAATACCAGCTCAGTTAATTAGACCACTACAATTATAGAAAAGTTTAGTTTTCAATGAAAAGAGTGGTTCAGCCCCACCAAACTATACATATCTAGGATGACATGAAGTTAGTCAGCAAAGGAACAAATTGAGTTGTAAAATGGAATGTGACATGATTATGACAGACAATTGAGGTTAGGTAAGACAGCTTAATTTTCTATGGTAAACCAAAGAGAATTTGCTAGAATATGTTTTTAATTTAGTGACCAAAATTTACTATTCTAGGTTAGGTGTAAAGGCCTTTCCTTTCTGGAGAGAGAGAGAGAGAGAGAGAGTATCTTGATTTTATAAATAAATAACTCCTATAATCTAAAAAAACATGGAGTATCCAACATGGTTCAATCTTTTATAACTAATAATCTCTAATATCCATTATCAAATGATTTTCTATATACACATACATACATAACATTATATGCCTACATATATGAACTGAAATATTAAAGTAAGTAAAAAAAAAATACATTGTTTGTGAAAGAGCATTATAGTTGCTAAGAAAACTATGATGCATGTTATGTGAAAGACCATTTTTCAATCCATTTTCTCCAAATAGAGATTATATAAAAAATGATAAAAACAAAAGATGCAACTGATCTTTTATAGGCATTCTTTGTATATATTCACAAAAATCAGGAAAGAGAAATAAAAGTTCTTTATAGATACTTCTCATATCCCAACCACTTCAACATATTCCATACTTTATTTTCTTTTTTCTTTTTTTTTTTTTGAGCTTCCACTGACATATATTCTTCTTGGCTTTAATGCTTCCTTTTTTTTTCTACATTTGTTTTACTCTTCTATAGCATTGAAAATCCAATGAGAGACAATAATATTTCTAAATCAAAGTTTCAACTATCTTTCTTGGTTTCTTAATTTTCTCAAATTTCTTTTAAGAACTCTTCCTTTTTCAACTTTTTATTCTACCTCAACCCTTTAATCCCTGTTTTTGATTGAATTAAAGGTTAAAACACTCCAGTCACTTTGTGACAAAAAAGAAAAAGAAAAACACTCTTGTCACTTTATCCAACCTAAGATTACTAATAAACCAAGATGTTGGAAACTCAAATATCTATAGTTATGAAGTTCTCAATTGTTTTTAGGACTTTCTCTATTCCACCATGGTTTACAAAGAAGGCTCTTATTTGGGGTTTCAAAACTTGAACAGGGTACAAAGATGGTTTAAGGAGGTAAAAAAGAAGCCTGTAATAAAGTTTCTACTCCTTCCTTTATGTTTCAACTTGTTTATTTTCTTCTTTTCGTTTAATTATTTGCTTTAGTGGTTCAACATGTTGAGTTTCAGAATAAATCATTCTTAGTTTTTGAGTTTTCTGTTTGATCAATCAATTGGATTTTTTACTGATTTTATTTTGCTTTTTTCAGGTAGTGTAGCTTTGAATATTTGCTCTTTATTGTATTTAGGTTTTATTAGAGTTCTGCAAGCATATTTTTATGCCAAAATTTCAAATTTCATGCATGGGTATATAATGCTATCTTTTGATGCTTAACTTATTGCATGTTTGGGCTCTTGCTTAATTAATTTTTAAAAACTTGTATATCATCTCTTATTTGTAGTCTTTTTAGTTTTTTATTAGCCATGCTTTTACTTGTTAAGTTAGTACCTGACTGAAACTGATGCTCACAGCCTTTTTTTTAACATATATGCATGGTCATGGATCCATTTCTTATTAAGTTAATAACTGACTGAAACTCAAGCATACAAAAAGAAAGAACGAGAAGACATTATTAAGAAACCATTGAAATACATCCTCAGATGATAAACTTAATTAAGAAAGAGGTGTGTTAGGAAGTATTTATTAATTACCTTTGATATAACTATTATGTAGATTGATTAACAAGAAAAATTTAGGGAGACAAAAAGGGGCCGGCGGGGTGTCTACAAGCTGGTAGATGAGAAACGTTAGCTAAAAGCCTAAAACATCCCAAAGTATTATATATGGGTATGTCTTGTGCGGCATGTTTATATTCTTGTTGGGGATCAATTTTTTTTTATGACAGGAACCATATTCTTCAGAAATAGGAGAAGCTAGAGTTGTAATTCCAGTTTAGATTAAAGTTTCTTGTAGGGGGTTTATTTGTAGAGATAGGCAACCATTGTTATACCATGTTAAATGAATGTACATTTCCTCATCGTTGTGGTCTAATCTGTGGGTACGTAGTTCTATAGTAGCCTTAACATCTGAGTTAATTAAATGGCCAGACCTTGGAAGCTTTGTGGTTTAGATGATCTTTAAGGGGACAGTCATGGCTGAAAAGAGCATTCTTCCTTCTTGACAATTAATCTCCTACATTTTTTTCTTGAATTTTATTCTTTTTTCTCTTTATTATTGTTGTGCTAGAAAGTAGAAACCATGAAATAACAAAAGAAAATGCAACAACAAAGAAGTAAATACAAGATTTCACTTCCCAATAGAAGATTACAAAACTAATGAATGAGCTAACTTTTTATAATTGGACTGCACCTTGTTGGGCGGGTGCTAATTCTACTGATGGGATGGGTTTGGTTGTTAGAGTCTTAGTTTTTGCTAGATGTGCACTTTAATCCTCTAGATTCAAATTTGTCAATAGATCGATTATCTGTAGTTAGGTTTTTGACTACGGAAATCTAATGATAAGGACTGAATTATAGTTGGATGCCAAAGCACATGGTTCTAGAACCATTCGAAGAGACTATTTTCTTCATTTATTTATGGTGTTATGATTTAACTTTGAGAGTGAAACTTAGCTTGATATAATTTAGTGTCAGAGATAGACCGTTTCCTTGTTATACTGCTAATATATAATTAAGTAGATACTTTTTTAATGTTAATAAAAAATGAACCAGGGTCCCGCCCCAAAGAAAACACCACCGGATGACCACAAAACAGAACGTACGATCCCAGCCACCAAAAATCAACCTACCCAAATTTAAAAACCAAAACCAAACAAAGCACCCAACAGAACAGGCAGAGGCTACATAACCAAATTACACAACTTTTCCACTTCTTGCCCCACCCTTTTCCTACCCCTCCCGTATAATTTCCGGTACCCAGGAATTCCATTAGTGAGCCCTAAAATTAAAGATTCCAACAACTAGAGGTGTCAATTGGACGGATTTGGTCCAACTCGATCCAGTCTAATCTGAGTCCACTAATAAATGGACTGGACTCAATCCAATCCAAATCCAAATCAAATTCAATCCAAACCGAATAATATCAAAAATTATATAAAAGCACTTTTAGCATTGAAAAAGCACTTTTGTAAAAGTACTTTGATAAATTTTTTTTTATAAAAGTGCTTTTACAAAAGCACTTTATTGACTAAAAGCACTTTTCGAAAAGTAATTCCATAGACTTTTATAGAAGTACTTTTATAAAACTACTTTCATAGAAGTGCTTTTATAAAAGTGATTTCATAAAAGTACTTTTTTAAAAGTGCTTTCATAAAAGTGCTTTTGTAAAAGTACTTCCGTAAAAGTTTTTTTGTAAAAATGATTTCATAGGAGTGCTTTTGTGTCAAAATACTTTTATTATGAAAGCACTTTTGTAAAAGTGTTTTCGTAAAAGTACTTTTGTAAAAGTGTTTTTGTTAAAGTGATTTTGTAAAAGTGTTTTCTGTAAAAATGCTTTCGTAAAAGTATTTTCATAAAAGTGCTTTTGTAAAAGTATTTTCATAAAAGTGCTTTTGTAAAAATACTTTTTATAAAATTGCTTTTATAAAAGTGCTTTCGTAAAAGTGATTTTATGCTGTTTTCAGTTTTGATTGATTTCAAATTGAACAAGGATTTGGCCTCATAATCGGATTATTGGAAATTTGGTTTAGGTCTAATTCAAACCAATAAGAGTATGGACCAATTTATTTTGGATTGGCACAATCCAATAATTGTAATGGACTGTCCAAATCCGAGTTGATAAAGTTTAGATCGGATTGGATCCAAACCAAAACTGGTCAATTGACACCCCTACCAATAATGGCAGTCCAAGGGAGACTAGAGTTAAGGGAAAAAGTGGGTTGACTGATTCTACCATAAATTGTTTATTCTGATTCGATTTTTTGTGAGGAAGTCAAGTCCTTTCTATGATACCCATCACGATTTGAAGTTACAACTTACAAGATCGGGGACACTTCCTTGTTTCTGAATGAAGAAAACAGGATATATCTATCTAACTAGCTAGATAAGCTTAAACTCAAAGCCTCAAATACATGTTACGTTGGTTTCTATTGCATTAGAGTTAAACATTTGGAACATTCCTCTCCCAAGTTTTCACCAAGAAATTTTGCAACCCTTTTGGAAAGATAAGTAGATAACCAGACGGAAAAGGAAAAAAGAATAAAACGATGATATTGTAAAGGGAAATCAATCAGTAGTCCAAATGAAATTTAGGCAATAAGTCAATTAAGTGGGGTATATGAAGAAGAAAGTTGAAGGAGGAATAAATTAAACTAGTTGAAGACTCACTTTGAAATCCTTTTCCTATTTCTTGAATCTCCACTTGATGAGGTTGACAAGGAGTCTAGGTCAACTAGAGGGAATTTTAATATCACAAGCGGAGCTTACAATTCTCATATATATATATATATGTTTAGCACAGCTCAAATGTAGGTGTTCCACACGTACCCATCTTCACAAATAGGTAACTCTTTATGTTGTAATAATGGTAAAGAGAGAGTAGATTGAACTTATCGGTAATCACTTTTCAATCCAAAGTTGCAGTGATGTGAAGTTGTTGCAAGAACTCGAAATTAGGAATTGCAGGAAGATGGAGGGTTGAGTCGTGCCATTTGGTCACTCTCCTTAAAACCGTATTTGCCCCCTATGGTGCAGTTGGATGATCGCAAACCGGTCGCCAAGATAAAACAGCCCATAGGCTACTGGTAGGCATGCACTCACTTACCAAACCTCCGTGAACCACAAAAGATTGATGCTCAAATTTATCAAAGAAAACAAGAATGTCGAAAAATGGTGTGTGTATTGGGTCGGACAACACTCTTCTTATAGAGCGCTCTCAAACCCAAATGGATACAGATGTGTCCTTTCAGACAAGAGACTCTTCAGAATAGTGCACCTGTTCGAAGAGACACAAGGAGGAAGAAGAGACACAAAAAAGAAAATGTTTTAATTTGAAATTAAATTCGAAATTGAAAAGACTCAATTTTAAAAAAGAAAATGTGTAATTCGGTTAGACCAAAAAGATTCGGTGCATCGCGTGCACCCGCACACACGCCCGCACCCTAACTCGGCTCGGCACGCGTGTGTGAAAAGCATCCCCAACCCCCCCCCCCCCCTGCATGGAATATCTATAGTCATCTCCTCCTATGGGTCGCTACCCATAGAAGGAGCAAAACTACAAATATACTCCACTCCCACTCCTTTCTCAAGCAATGTAGGACAATGAGTCATTCAAAGATGGAAAGAGCAAAGGACAAAAGACAAGAGAGGGAGGAGAGAGATTCTTGTAAATTTGAATCTCCTTCCAACAATCCCCCACAAGATTCAAAATTACAAGAAAATCGAATAGTCTGAGCATCGCAGTGAGAAAAATATTCATGATGATGTCTTTTGGACTTCAATCAACACTTAGGTATGACAGACTATGTTACAAAGTACGGGTGGAGTCAGACTCCATCAACCTTTCCTCTTTATCGTAACTAGCCAACCGGCCAATCAACTCAACTCACCAATTCTTTAGTGGTTATTTTGTTTTGGAACATTTCAGCCATATTCCCCTCTTGGAATCATGTGTGTTTAGAAATTCAACCCTAAATCTCTCAGAGAAGTGGCCACACTTCACACTCACTTAGGTTAGTTATTAGTGTGCACTGTTCACACTATTCCTAACTAATTAAGAGTCTCATGATCAACCTCTTCAATTTGCAGTGAGCACTATCTTAGGTTGGCATCTGAGATGGGATACAAATGATAGTGCTTTCCCAAGTCATCCAGTGACTCGTTTTTATCCATTCAACCTAATTCCAGGGATTTCCTTTCACAGAGGTTGGGTGTCCATCACTAATGACTTTGTAACAGGCTTTAGCCCCACTCCTATCGATGTCTCATAAACCACCTTAGAAGTTTGTGGTTTTGTTAACGAATCTATAAGGTTCTTTTCAGACCTTACAAAATCCAAAGTGATTATACCTTCGCTGAAGTATTGTCTTACAAAGTTATGCCTTAAGTGGATGTGTCTTCTTTTACCGTTGTACGTCTGATTCTTGGCTCTGTCTATTGCTGCTTAGCTATCACAATGGAGGGATATCGACAGAACCGGCCGCGGCCAAAGTGGTATATCTGCCAACAAGTTCCTTAGCCACTCTGCCTCGGATCCCACCAATTCTAGTGCAATAAACTCGTCCTCCATTGTTGAACTTGTATTGCATGACTACTGTACCGATTTCCACGATATTGTTCCTCCACCTAGAGTAAACACATATCCACTGGTGGAAGTACTATCCTTTGAATCTGAAATCCAATTTGGATCAATAAAGCCTTTTAAAACCAAAGGAAAACCTAAGTAATGTAAACCAAAGTTTATGGTTCCTTTTAAATATTTTAATAATTTTACTAAAGCTTCCCAATGTTTATTTCCAAGATTATGAGTATGTTGACTTAATTTTCCCACAGCTATAGCTATGTCTGGTCTTGTACAGTTCATTAAGTAAGATACAGATCCAATTATACTTGCATACTCCTTTTGTGAAACAGGTTTTCCTACATGTTTACTTAAGTGAATACTACAATCAAGAGGTGTTTTAACCGGTTTATAATCATAGTGTCCAAATTTCCTAAGAATACTCTCTACATAATGTGATTGGGAGAGAATAAAGCTTCATTGTCCTTTATGGATTTTAATCCCCAAGATTACATCAACTTCACCCAAGTCCTTGGTATCAAATTTGGACATTAGAAATTGTTTTGTTTCTTTTACTACCTCTAGACTAGTTCCCATTATTAGCATATCATCAACAAATAGACAAATCATGACTCCTGTATTATTTTCAAATTTGCTATAGACACATCTATCATAATCATTTCTGCTATATCCATTAGTTACTAACACATTATCGAATTTTTCATGCCATTGTTTGGGAGCTTGTTTTAAGCCATACAGAAACTTAATTAATTTACATACTTTATTTTCTTGTCCTAGCATTATGAAGCCTTCAGGTTGCCTAATGTAAATTTCTTCCTCTAATTCCCTATTTAAGAAAGTTGTTTTCACATCCATTTGATAAACTTCTAGCTTATAAATGGATTCTATAGCAAACAAAACCCTAAATGTTGTTAATCTTGCAACCAGGGAGTAGGTGTCAAAGAAGTCTACATTTTTTTTTTGTCTGAATCACTTAACAACTAATCTGGCTTTGAATTTGTCTATTATGCCATCTGATTTTAGTTTTTTCTTAAAGATCCACTTACAATCTATTGTCTTAGTTCCAGATGGGAGATCTACAAGTTCCCAAGTGTGATTAGTGACTAAAAAGTCTTTCACTTTTTATGGCTTCTTTCCAAAAAACTGCATCAGGTGAAGTTACGGCTTCCTGATAGGTTACTGGGTCCTTATCCACCAGAAATGTGAACATTCCATCACCCAAGTTTGTTTCTCTCCTTTGTCCTTTACTTCTCATTAAGTCTAGGTCTTACCTAAGTGAAGTACTGATTCCTTGAGCACTCACTTGTTCTTGGTTTCTAACTTGGTTTTGGGAAGGTTCCTTATTTAATGTTTATTTTCTCCAAGGGAAGATGTGTTAAAAGAACTCTACATATCAGGACTCTATTATTGTGTTATTTTCGGTAACATTTTCAATTGTTTTAATTACAAGGAACCGACAAACTGTACTATTTTGTGCATAGCCAATGAACAAATAGTCACAGGTTTTCGGTCATAATTTCTTTCTTTTAGGTTCAGGTATTCCAACCTTTGCAAGGTAGCCCCAAACTTTTAGATAATTAAAACTAGGTTTTTTGTTATGCCAAAGTTCAAAGGGTATTTGTCCTTTCTTCTTGCGTGGTATTCTATTATATAGGTGACAAGCCATTAGGATTGCTTCCCCCCACAAATTAGCATTGCATTCATCATTTCTTTTAGTGTTCTATTAAATCTTTCTGCAACTCTATTAGATTCAGGTTGATAGGGAGCTGTGGTTTCATGTATCCATTTTCTTCAAAGAATTTCCTAATGGTTTGTCCATCATACTCAGTTCCTCTATCTGTTCTAAGTCTTTTTATTCTTTTCTAACTACTTTTCTACTTCAATTTTGTAATTTATGAAAGCTTGATCAACCTCATCTTTTGGTCTAAGTAGAACTACTTTTTCATATCTAGAGAAGTCATCTATAAAGGTTATATAGTATCTTTTTCCTCCTCTAGCCTCATGACATTTAAGGTCTCCTACATCACAGTGAATAAATTATAGTAACTCAGTTTCTCTTTGTACACTTTTATGAGATTTCTTAGTAAATTTTGCTTCTACACCTACTTGGCATTTTTCATTTGTAAAATTAATAGGAACATCCAAAACTCCTAATTTACATAAACATTTTAAATAAGGAGCACTACAATGTCCTAGTATAGCATGCCAAATATCAAAAGATTCAACAATATAAGCAGAAGAAGAAATAATTTTATTCATAATAATATTAGAAACATTCAGTACAAACAACCCTCCTTCATTGTAACATTTTCCAATAAATACATTATTTTTAGTCAACACGGCCTTGTCCGCTTCAAATGTGAATTTCAGTCCTACCTTGTTGAGGAGTGCTCCCGATACCAACTTTCGTCGGATCTCCAACACATGCAGTACATCATCCAACATTAGAATTTTTCCTGAAGTCAGTTTCAGGAGCACCTTTCTTTTGCAAGTGACCTTCAAAGTTTTTGAGTTTCCCATGAAAGCTTGATTTCTTTCAGTCTGAGTTGTATACTCATAGAAGGAAATGCAGTCCCCACAGATGTGCTTGGTAGCACCAATGTCTAGTATCCACTCTTTCGGCTTATCAACTAATTTTACCTCAGTTACCATGGCTGCGATAACATCCTTAGTCAAATTGACTTTCGGATTCTTAGAATCCTTATTCTTTCGGTACCGGCAGTCCTTCTTGTAATGTTCGGGTTTGCCACATACATAGTAGTTTCCTTTCTTTTGTTGTTTCTTGAATTTCTGATCATTTTTCACATTCAAGTTCTTTTTGAATTTTGTAGTCTTTTCCTCCACCAGATTGGTTTTGGAAAACTGGTCATCATCTTTCTTTATGTTCTTTTCTTCAATCTTAACTCGGGCCACTACTTGGTCCAAAGTAGTGTCAATCCTCTTGTGCTTCATACTGGTCTTGAAATCATTCCATGTATGTGGCAGTTTCTCTATGAGAGAACTGGTAATGAATTCATCTGGCAGTACCATGCCTTCTTTTGCCAATTCCCCCACAAGAACCTGGAACTCATCTATTTGGGCAGACATGTCAATGTCTTCTTTCATGGTGAAGTATAGGAAGTTGGCAATGACATATTTCTTATTTCTGGCATTTTCTATAGCATACTTAATGTCCAATGCATTCCAGATTTCATAGGCATAATTGTAGAAAGAATAAACAATGTATAGTTCGTTGGACAAGCAGTTTAGGATATGATTGGTGTAGAAGCAGTCGGTTGTAGCCCAATGTTTTACAACAACAGAACGGGTTGGTTCCTCCATGTTTAATGGGTTCGGTTCAATCAAAACGAAAGCTACCCCTAACTATTCTAAGGCAAATAACAGGCATTGTCTCCAATGCTTGTAATTGGTTCCATTGAAGTGTTCAATTTTAGATAAATCAGGAATTGTTGACAGAATCTGGTTCCTCATGAAGGGGTTAGCAAAGATAGGTTCCATAAATACAGTTTTAAGAATGTTGTAATAATAGTAAAGAGAGAGCAGATGGAACTTATCGATAATCGCTTTCCAAACCGAAGTTGTAGTGATGTAAAGTTGTTGTAGGAACTCGAAACTGGGAATTAAAAGAAGATGGAGGGCTGAGTCATGCCACTTGGTTACTCTCCTTAAAACCGTATTTGCCCCCAGTGATGCAGTCAAGTGATTGCAAACTGGTCGCCAAGATAAAACAGCCCACAGGCCACTAGTAGGCATGCACTCGCTTACCAGACCTCCACAAACTATAGAAGATTGATGCTCAGATTTCTCAGAGAAAACAAGAATGTCGAAAAATGATGTGTACTAGGTCAGCTAGCACTCTTCTTATAGAGTGCTCTCAGACCCAAATGGACACAGATGTGTCTTTTCAAACAAGAGACTCTTCAGAACAGTGCACCTGTTCGATGCACTGTTCGAAGAAACACGAGGAAGAAGAGACACAAAAAAGAAAACGTTTTAATTTGAAATTAAATTCGAAATTGAAAAGACTCAATTTTATAAAAAAAATGTGTAATTCGATTAGACCAAAAAGATTTGATGCATTGCACGTACACGTACACATACACGTATATGTACATGCACACGCACATGCATACGCACCCGCACCCGCACCCACGCCCACGCCCTGACCCAACCCGGCCCGGCAAGGACAAAAGACGAGAGGGAGGAGAGAGATTCTTGTAAATTTGAATCTCTCTCCAACACTTTATCTCTAGACTTCGAACTTGACCTCTTATTAGGAGTATCGGCCAGAAGGTAAATAAGGACGGGAGCTGCTTTCTGATATCCGGACAAAGCGCCGGCTGCATGGACAGGAATCATTGCATCAGCCACAGGATTTCACTTCAAAAAAATTATTCTAATGGCATATTTGAGTACTGTGCTACCCTGAAGAAACAAAGATTTGACACTTTGACAGTCTGATTTGGTAGAAGAATAGCACATTAGTTAGAGGGCTGCTGGAAGGCTGAATCACTCAGGCAGGGAAGCTGATTACGTGCCTGCATGAATTCCGAGGAGAATAGATTGGATGAAAAACCACCAGGTGGAAGAGAGCTAGCTACCTGCTAATTAAACCCAATGAAAGATTAGAACGAGAACTATTTGCTTGGGCATTAATAGCAGTAACACCATGCATCTTCAGATGGATTATTAATATTAGTTGGCTGAGTATTAAATTAATCAGCATTGCACTTGCTGGTCAGATCAACGGGAATAATCCACAAACATACAATTGGAAAGGCCTTAGCTTGAAGAGGAAGCTCAACATGATAGAGTACTGCAATCTAAAGCAATCTTGAAAATGCCGGTTTTGGGCAGACCACCACAACAGTATAGAGAACACCGACTATCTTTTGAGTGCAATGAGTTTGTTCACTCTTAATTCCATCCCTTCTGTAGACTGTAGGTGTAATGGAAAGAACAATAATATATACAAGCTTGGCATTGATGGCAACAATTCGCAGTCAATATATTCAACAACCAGTTCATCATCAGGATCGAGACCAACATGAGAGCTATCATGGTCAAATGGGTGAAGCCACCATAGGGAGTCAGGCGTGTTTCAAGCTCTGGGTACATTGGAAACTGGACTACTAGTTGGTTTATTTTTGCTTTCCTCCATGGATATGGCATATATATATGGAATTAACTCGAACAACATTTCTGCTGATGCTCGAGCAATTTTCGATTGAAATTGGAGAAGTCATTAGCGTCAGACTTGTTGATTGTTGACATATCCTTATAGGAAGGAAGATAGTCAAGATAACGCACTAGTACAGAGAAGGCAACTATTGGCGGATTCCTTTGCCAAGTTGTTAGGTGCGGAGTGACAAGTGAACCGTATGCTCAAGTCAGCACAAAGGCACAAAGACACTGCCATATATGTTCAAACGTACGTTTGTTACTATTGGTAGAAATGGACCTCTCTCTCTCTCTTCAGTCTTCTTAGTGGGAAGACCTAGCTAATAGCCCCTTCGATGGTCTAATTACTTTACGTGACAACCCCTCCACGTAAAACTTTGGGGTCAATTAAATAGGTATTTTTCTTTATTATTCTATGGTTTCTTATCAACAGGAATAAAGAGAAATTGTTGGAAAGCATGGAAAGGTCTTAATAATGGTAAAAGGAACATTGGCACAAAATATATTCTGGTTCATTGAAGATGGAAGTGATGCCGATATGCTTGAAGACCCAATGATGAAACTTGTTGACTACAGATACATGTGCTCAAAGAATAAGAAATTTAATTTGAAAGAAAATTAGGTTAAATATATCTATATTATCTATGCTATATAAAGGGATACTTACCTTCATTTTGGTGCAGGTCATAAATCCAAATTCCATGTGTCATATATACTTTGCACATATGCATAGCACTGCTACACTAGTATATCCAAATGACAAATGATTGTCTTGTAATGTTGCATAATAGTCTATTTCCAGACTATTATATAACTTTCCATTATTATATTTTCTCTTTTGAATTTTTACTTTTAATATTTTCTTTAAAAATTCTAAAAATCATTAAAATTCCTCATAAACAATAGCAATGTGCATGTACAAGGGGTAGTCACACTTAGCTCCCTAAACCTTCATTGTGACAAATAGGTATAAGCATGGGTTCTTATGATTTGGTTCCAAGGCAGAAATTAGAATCTAGAGTCGATTTTGGTCTTGGTGATTCTAGGGTTTAGCTATCGAATCCATGCTTTTTTATACCCCAAAAGAGGGATCTTTTCTTTAAAAACTTGTTTTTCAATAATAATAATAATAATAATAATATAGTTCAAAACTTATCATTATACATTAAATATTGTAAATATTATCTTTTGCATTATTTATTATACAAATTCAAATATTAAATTAAAGAAAAATTATCAAATCACTTAAGTGACTCAATGGTTAAGTGAGATCATGGTCTTTACAACCGTAAGTGCTTGGGTCCAAATCATCACATCTTGAAAGTACTTTGGGGTTTATTTCAAGGCAAGTTCAGTTCCAAGATTGTTTCCACCAAGGTCAACTAAGGCTAACCAAGGTTGGTTGTCGGAATTGCCTTGGATAGGGTAAAGCCCTAGACCTTGGAACCGGCTTGTGTGGGGGTTGGTTCCAAGAATTTGTAACCAGACTCTACATAGTAACAAGTAGGGTAGGTTGATTCAAGGCTAGTTCAAGGCTAGTTCCATTTAGTTTCGAGTAGAACCTACGCATTAATAAATAAACTTACTAAAATCCCCTTTGAATACTCATGTGTGCAAGAAGACAACATTTCAAAATGACAAAAATGGGCAGGGCAAAGCACATTATCTCTTTTTCACCCACTTTACTTTTAAAGACCAATCGAACAAACCCTCACTATGAAAAAGAAGAAAAAATAAGTAAAAGATTATGCAAATATATATCTAAGAGAAAGGGAAAATTTGTGGCATCAAAAGACATCTGGTTTTGTTGATAATGCGATTTATTACATATCTTATTGCTTTTGCAAATTTACAAAAAATTAATCTAATCGGAGTGCGGCTAACATTTCAAAGTCAATATGAGAAATATAAATGGAAAAATGATTTGCATTGCAGCAAGACTTTGGATCCATTCAATGTGGACATATCTAATCACATGTCCCATGTGAGGAGGGAAAGGACTACCACTATAATTTTCACCACTTAGGAGATATCGTGATAATTTTTGAAGCTTTAATAGATTAAATTCTTTTTTTTTTCTTTTTTCCTTCACTTCTCCATATCTAATCTAGATATTAAAAAAAAAAAAATATATATATATATATATAGGCTATACCCCAAGATTTGAACATTGGAAAGCTTCAACAAATCTAGGCATCCAATATTGGGCTGGCATTATTTAATTTTGATGACACATTAATAGTCATAATTAAGAAAGGAGGAGTCCATCCCATGAAGAGACACTATTAACCGGTGGATAAGTGCCAGGTGAAGCTTAAGCCAATTCAAGATGAAGCATATGCTGCATTGTGTGGATTAACATTCTTATCTGACAACAAAAGGTTCTCCCCATGCAATAAGGGAACCTCACTGAATCAATATTCCAGTAGCTACACATAGGACCCAGAAGGTCTACCTAGCTTGATCACCCAAATATATAATTAGAAGGATGTCTTGTGGAGATAAATCACACCAAGTGGATATATGCTTTATTAATTCAGCCCAAGCATTACTACATTGTGAGATTGGGTGTGGGGAGGGGAGGTATGTAGAATAATTAGAAACATGATGCTTTATTGAGCCAGATAAACCAGTGGTTTGATTTAATCAGAGGGAGCTTTGCAGTGTCAACAAGAGGGGTTCTGGTTGTATCTTGTGCTACCCAAGATTGCACCTTAAGGGCAACTCTCAGAATAAAAACATCATCAAATAATTTAGCCCTTCATCAATTATTGCACATTGATTGCAACAGTGAAGTGCAGAAGGTGCAACCACAACAGCTATGAACTTCTTCAATAAGGTACCAAATTTTTTTATAAAAAAAAAAAAAAAAATCTAAAGGGGAAAAACACAGCAAGTATCACAGAGAATTCTAATTTATTTCTCTATTTATGGAAAACAGCATCTTGTTCTGTCATGACTGATGATATATCAAGAAACTACAGGCACAAAACTGGCGCACAGCGCAGTATAGCTAACCACCCATATCTTACGAAAGGAACCAAGATCTTGGTGGTACCTGAAAACAGTAAAAACTTAAAGTACAGCAACCCAGTGGAAAGTAGTCAACAAACTGGCAAATATAGACCACACGCGCGTTTGATTTACAGATAATATATACGGAAAATAGATAGCTGCGATACTGCAAGTAAATTGGCTAGCCTTCAGTTCTCAATGTATTTCCTGTACATGTACAATGCAGTAATTCCAGTGGCATTGGTCAAAGTACTCATGTGCACGTACGTAGATTGTTTGCTGAGTAAAAGCGATGATTCTTCCTCGGAAAAAATGCACATCTTCTATTTCACAAAGTTAGTTGATACGGTGAAGTAGCCAGGTGGCAAAACATTAATTGCCCCTATATAATCAATCAGAAAGTGTCAGAGTTGGATGGATGAATGTAAATCGAATCTTCTACAGTTTGTAGTAGTCGTAGTACTGGAAACCAACTAAATGATACACCACGTCAATACATGGGCGTTGGTGGTTGTGTGTCGGTTGCCTTATTGACTGTCATTAGGGACTTAAATGCTGTGGCACAGTGGCAGTGACTGGTTATTCCAGTACTATACTAATGACGAGGTTAACAGTATTACATTTGGAGTCTAGTACTTGGTTGGATTGAAAACCTAGAAGAATTAATGCCAAGTGAAAAAGAAATATTCAAGAGTTGGTGAAGGGTAAGGACTAAGGAGAGAGTGAAACTCATATTTTGTAAATTTTTATTTTAATTTTGCTAATCAAATTAGTGGACTGTGGACCATAAAACTATAAAGGGAGAGTAGATCTCTCTCCCAAACCCGGGCCCTAACCCTAATGAGGAACTTTATAAGAACTCTCAGTTATCTATATATGAGTATATATACAAGGTGGATACCTCCTTCGATTGATACACCAAAACTACATAAAATAAAATGGATTTTTCTTATCTTTTCTATCAACTACTGATACCAGAGGCATAATATGTATGCTCAATATAGAGAATAAGATTAATTAACACTGGTCCAAGGAAGAATGCACTATGCACCATTAAAGGTGGTGTAACTTCTATTCTCCTATCAACTAATTAGAGGGTAAAGTGAAAATCACCTTTCCTCTACACCCAAATTTTATATGTAACTGCTTACATATATAATGTCCTAAAACTATTAGTAATTCCTTAATTTCTATTGCTCTTTAGATTTTTCCAAGTGAAAAAAGAGAAAAAAAGAAAACATCACATTTCAGCTTTCTTATTTTAACAATGGAACCATTTCATATTAGTTATGTTATGCCTATAAAATCTTGTGCATTATAATTAGAATGCAAAGAAAAATTACAATTAAATCATATGATTTCATGTGGAGTCTGAACGATCCAATAGAGAGAAGACAGGGTGGGGACAGAGAAAGGGGGCGTGGGGAGAGAGACATTTTGCAGCGAGATGGGGTGGGTTGTCCTCCATTAACTACTTTAAAAATATTGTTTTTATAATTATAAATCCGCCCTTATTGTTGTCAAGTCAATGTATTTTGAGACTGTAAATTAAATATGAAAAAAAAAAAAAACATGTTGAGGCTTACCTAGAAAGTAAGAAGGTTGCTTTGTTTATAGCAATAGAGATAAGGGAAAAGGGTACTCTATCATGGGCAAGTGCTGATGATAAGGACAAAATCATAGTAAAATGCATAATATCTTTAAAGATCCATGAATGATCAAATGTTTTCCATGTCAGGATTCCATTTCTCCAAAAAAAAGCTTGTTAATATTGGTGAGAATTTTGAAAGCTTAATTATTAGCAGTAAGAGATACATTTAGTACTCTACTTCTTCTTAGCATTAATCCATAAACCCTTTGAAAAGAAATCCTTAAAATCTGATTGGAGTAAGTAGTTTTTCCTATTTTTCAAGTTCTTATTATGATATTGCCTGTAATTTAATTATGAGAAGACTCAAACTTGTGCATGAATGTCTAAGATTAATTAGTAATTTTCATTTGATGGGCAAAAAATGTCAGATTATGTGAGCCGGCCGGACTATATATGAACAGGCCAGCTCAAGCACCAAGACGGTGTGAGTCGGGGAGGGGGGAGGGATCACAATCAGCTTGGGAACTACTTCACTAACAATGTCATTTCCCTTGTCTCAAACCTGATACCTACTGATGAAATGGGACAGATCCCTAACTGTAGTGACAACCATTTCCTTCTTTATAATGATACAAATTATACTTAGATAATCCTTTAAACTATGCATTTTTTGACTGATATCATATTACTAAAGCAGCACCTACATTTTTTAATGAAAAATCTATTCATCTAGTTTATGTATATAATCATTGATTTTCTTCAACATTTTTTTTTTCGATGGAGTGATTTGGGCACATCCCGTATCCCATTTTTGATAAAAGAAGCCACACCCTATCATTGATGAGAAGCAATGTTCAAAGTATATGGATACTTGCAATTTTTTTATTATTTTAGTTTCTTTTCAAAATTTCAGATGGGGTGGAAATATTATTATTTAACATTTAAAATTAAGACATTTAAAAAAAAAAGCATTAAAAGCAATATATATTGACGATATGCTGATATGATACAATCGATGCTGACCAATACATTGCAAAATTTTGATTCTTCATCAGAACCATATGCTTTCAAAAACAAAATCACCCCATATAATTTGACTTTTATCATTATCTAACGGTGCCTCCTTTGTCCTTTCACTAATTATTTGCCCACATAGGGTGTACAATCAGTCTATGCCTTAAATATCAACTTATTTATTATCATAGAAATTAATTATCTTAATACATCTGCGGTTCTGCATTATGTCTCTGCCCACGAAAAGAAATATGTTATTATTTCATATCTTACCTTTCTCAAAAAAAAAAAAAAAAAAAAGAACATTAACTGTTATTATTTATAACATTTTCCATCACTCTTTTACTGGAAGTCCTTAAAAATAAGTGCTTATTTGGGCCATTAAGCACGTATTGCTATTTGAGAAATAAACTTAAAACATGTGCTTATTTTAAAAATAAGGGCTTATTTTTTAAACCCAAATTTCCAGCTGTTTTTAAGTGTTTATTGTATAAGCACTTATTCAATTTTTTTCTTCCAAAATTATCTCTAGTTGAATTTTAAAATACCACTTCTAATATTATCCCTAGTTGAATTTTATAAAAGTACTTTTATGAAAGAACTTTTATAAAAACACTTTTATAAAATTACTTTTATGAAATCATTTTTATAAAATTACTTTTATAAAAGCATTTTTACAAAAGCACTTTTACAAAAGCACTTTTATAAAAGTACTTTTAAGAAAGCACTTTTAAGAACGTACTTATGAAAGCATTTTTACGAAAACACTTTTATAAAATTACTTTTACAAAAACACTTTTAAGAAAGTACCCTTACAAAAGCACTTTTATGAAAGTACTTTTACGAAAGTACTTTTATATAAAAGTGCTTTCATAAAAGTACTTTCATAAAAATGCTTTCGTAAATTTACTTTAGTAAAAGTACTTTTATAAAGTGTTTTTATAAAAGTACTTTTATGAAAGTCTTTTTATAAAAGTGTTTTTACAAAAATGCTTTTCATAAAAGTACTTTTATAAAAGTGCTTTTGTAAAAGTTCTTTCACAAAAGTGTTTTTATAAAAGTACTTTCATAAAAGTGTTTTTTATAAAAATAACTTATTAAAAATGCTTCCAAAGAGTATATTTTGAAATTTTGAAAGAAAATGAAGGACAAAATAGTCACAAATACTTATTTAAGTGTTTATTAGAGAAAAAGACTACTAAACACCCAATATAAATTAAGTGCTTATTTTTACTTGAAAAAGCTGGGTGCCAAATGCAAATAAGTGTTTATTCAAATAAGCACTTGTTTTTAAGCACTTATTTTTAACTTAAGCACTCCCAAACATGGCCTTAGGCTAATTGAATTCAAAAATTTCATGTGATTAGTTTTCTTTATAAGAGACTAGTGGGGAACCGTGTGATGCACATGATGGGGCACCCCTCCTTGCCATCGCCCTCGTAAGTCAAGACACCCAACTCCATCCCTGCCCTAACCTCAGTGGCAAGGCAGGTTTGGGGCGAGGCACCCATTCTCCATCTGGGATGGGGAATCCCCAAATTTTTCCCGCCCTGAGACAACCACTTAAAAAAAAAGAATTTATGGATATTTTACAAATAGGATTATGAGAATTTGGAGATATTTTAGGAATTGGATTATAACAACTTGGGGGTATTTTATAAATGAAATTGTGAGATCTAGGATTATAAGAATATGAGGAAAAATTAGAGATATTTTAAAAATCAATATTAAATCTACGGATGTTTTATTAATTTACCATCGGGTTTGGCGAATTATATGCAAGCCCCATCCCTAATTTGGGGTAAAAATATTTTCCTTATCCCCACCCTTTCTCTGCCCCATCTCTGTTTAAGATTTGACAAAACTTGCCCCATTCAGGGTAGGGCAGGGTACGGCCCCAGTTTTATAGGGAAAATTTCCATCCCTACAATTCTAATAATTTTCTATAAATAATTAAATAACAACAAATTACAATATTTTATGATAATTTCCAAAAAAAATATTGAAATTTCCAAAAAAACTATTGAAATTTGTATTGATTAGTAGTAATGTATAGTAAATTAATTATTTACAATAACAATAAATTAATGTAAATTATTTAATTTTTAAGCCTAAATAATTTACGATTAATCAAAGTAAATGTAATTATAGTAAGTTAATGTAATTATGGTAAATTACATTATTTTTAATTAAAATTAAACCATTTGTTGTTAATTAATGTAAAACCAGGTATGATTAAAGTCAACCAAGTGGTCAAGATCAATGTGGATAGACTTAATAAATTTCCTAAATTAATTAATAATTATTTATTAAAATAATAATAATGGATTTTTTATTTAAATAATTATGAAACATTTTTTATAGATTAATTTCCTAATTTTTTTAATAATTATTTAGTTGAATAATAATAATGGAGTGTTACTTAAATAGTTTTGGAGATTATTTTTTTCATAGATTAATTTCTTAATTTTTTTAATTAATTATTTGAAAAAAAAATAAATATGGATTATTAGTTAAAGACTAATTAGTAATATCTTTTATCAATAAATTATTACTATAAAAATTTAATGAAAATTAAACATTGAAATTTTGAACATTTATTAATAACCAAAAATTATCAAATAATGCATTGGTTATTAATTTTTGGTAGATTATTAAATTATTTAATATTTGTTAAATAATGGATCTTTTAATAATTTTCATAACTAATGAATTATTTAAGAATAATGGAAGATGACATGAATATATAGGAAACATCGAATTCCCCTTATTCGCCTCTCTTTGCTTGAAATCACGTCTATAGATATAAATATTGTTTGATTTGGAAAACCAAATCTTAATAAATTATGACCCTATTTTATGGGAAAGTGGAGAGGATAGAGGGGAATTAGAGATAGAAGTGAAGGAGAGGATAAAACATATATTGAGATAATTAAGGAGATAAGTTAAGTTGCTATAGAAAGTCAGAGACATGACTTGTGTGAGGGAGACAGAGAGAACCCAATGGGAAGGGAGAGGAATGAAGAGAGAGGGTGCTGATAGGGAAAATTGAGAGAGTCAATGAGAATTCATGGTTGGGGTAATCGAGCAAGGAGATGTGGATCATCTTGCTTATATATATATATATATATATATGAGCAATTACTGCTAAACCGATATCATTGAATTGGGGTTAAATTACCTAAAAAGGGTCCAAATAGCCAGGTTTAAAAGGAATTGGAATATGAACCTTATACCCTTATTCAATCCAGGCAGAAATCTCATATGTCACACTAGACATATTGAAGAATTGGATCGGCCCGAATCTATCAGATATATGAACCTAAAAAATCAGTCACAGTTCAGTAGATGCCACTTTATTATCTATATGAGAGCCAAATTTATCTCTATACTAATTTAAGTGATGTTTGCCTTTTTCACCATAGGAGTCTTATCCTCTAAGCTCCATCAGATATGGGAGATCCTAGCATTTGTTTGCACTACTTCACTACTCCTCTAGCTAAGGAAAAAACAAAAGTAATGAAATAATACAACAGGCGCCTAGGCTGCAAGAAAAACAGAAACCCATTAATTTGAACTTGGAAAATAACATTAAGGACATTATAGACCCAGTGCTTGACTGCTTGCAAAGTATTTGTATAACATGCTTAAAGGAGTGCCAACAATGATGTTTTATCCGTTGGAAAAACAAGGAGTTTGTATATCTTCATTGTATTGAAGAGCTCAGCTTCTTTCGATAGCAAAATAAGTATATATTATTAATTACTGCCAAATGGGAAAAAGGCAAATATGCAAAATTTGTTCAAGCTCAGTTTGGAAGGAGTACAAATACAAATTTGAGAGTGCAAAATCTTGTATTTTGTATATTTTGTTTGCATTTGTATTGTACATATTTGTATGTATTATACTATACATTAAATTCTGGGACTGGATCCATTAGGCACAATATAGGAAGCATGTTCAATGAACACTTTATACATATTCCGACAATTGCTAAAAGTTGTCTTTAATCTTTTCCAAGGGTAGGTTGGGGATATTTCAAGGGACTGGTGATAAGGATTAGACTTTCAACGGAAGCCCAAAAAATTGCATTTTCATATTTGTCTTGGGCTTATCTATGTTATCATTTATTTTTTATCTCTTTTACTATTCGACTTCTACTAGGACTCACCTACTTGTATATTTTTGCCACCTGTACATAAGATGTATTCAATTGAAATCTATATAAACACACCAACCAGGCGTAAGCCTATGTGTGATCTTTCCTCTCAGCCCTCAACCATTTTATGGTATCAGAGCTATCTTAGACCTCTGTCAAAACACCATGTCGACTCCATCCATTACCCAATCTATGTCATCTAAGAGTCAAACTATTACCCAAAGTGGGAAGATACTAAATCTTCCAAAAACCTTTGTTGTTCGTCAAGATGGAACCAACTACTTGCTTTAGAAATCATCCATTCTTCCAGTTTTGAAAGGAAATCAATCATCTCTTAGATTTCATTGATGGCACAGAAAAATGCCTGCCCAAGCAAGGCAACCACACTAAAACTACTGAAGCATCTACTAAAGTTACCGTAAGCTCGACCTATTGAGACTGGGTGTAGCAAGACCAACTATTAATGGGTTGGTTGCTTTTGACACTTACTGAATCGATACTTGCACAGGTTATTGGGTGCACCTCCTCCCGATTTGTTTGGATAACCTTGGAGCAGTTTTATGCTTCGAAATCAAGAATTCGGGTCATGAAACTTCATTTTGAATTGCGTAGTTTGAAGAAGGGAGCTCTCTCTGTTCCTCAGTATCTTCAAAAATAAAGAATCACACAGATAACCTTGCTACAATAGGTGAGTCTCTCTCTGACACAAATTATATTCTCACTATTCTTAGTGGGCTTGGTTCAGAATATGAATCATTTATTACTGTTGTCACTACACGAGTTGATGCCTACACAGTGGAAGACGTCAAAGGTATGTTACTTAATCAAGAAATTCGATTGGGTCAACTCAAAGGCTCTCATGGTTCTCTTGATTCAAATTATCTAGTTGTTAATATGGTGTTAAGGGTAATGCTAATTTCAACAATATAAATGATTCTCGTAACTTTTCTAAGAGCAACAAATCTTACCCCCAATCTTCTAAACCCCAATATAAGTGTCAAATCTGTTGGGGTAAGAATCGTTCTACTTTTAAGTGCAAGTGCAGATTTGACAAGAACTTTGAAAGAGAGTTTTAAATAATAGAAGCAAGCATTTCATGTCTCCACTGGCTCATCACATGGTGAAGCTTGGTACCTTATGGCTAATATTGCCAACTTAAGTGTGCACTCGAAATACACTGGCCCTTATCAACATCGTATAGGCAATGGATCAGGTTTGCCTATAAAACATATTGATTCTTTTATTATTCCTTCTTCAAATCGAAATTTGCATCTGAGAAATATTTTGCGTGTTCCTCATATTACCAAGAACTTATTATCAATTTATCCTCATGTCTTTTATGTGAAGGATCTTCTCACCAAGAAAGTTCTTCTCCAAGGGGTGAATGAAAGTGGCCTTTACAAGCTCTCCAATTCACATAACATGGCTATACATTCACCATTTGCAGCTGTTGGAGAGCACACCAATGTTGATGTTTGACATAGGAGATTGGGTCATCCTGCACCTAAGGTGGTTCGTTCTATTATTAATAGATTTTGTTTGCTAATGGATTCTCATAATAAGTTAGAATTTTGTGGTGCTTGCCAAATGGATAGAAGTCAAAAACTACCATTTTATTTTTCTACTACAATACGTTCACTATTAGAGGTTGTTTCCACAAATGTTTGGGGGCCTACCCCTGTAGCCTCTCTTCATGGCTATAGATATTTTATTTTGTTTGTTGATAGTTTCAGCCGTTATTGTTGGACATATCCCATGTCTCACAAATCTGATGCCCTTTCTATCTTCATTAACTTTAAGCACCTTGTTGAGAATCAGCTTGACACAAAAATTAAGGCTATTCAGTCTGATATGGGTGGTGAGTATGTTAAGTTTCATGAATTTCTTCAATCCAAAGGCATTGCTCATCGATTTGCCTATCCTCATACACAAGAGCAAAATGGTAGAGCCAAGCATAAGCATCAACAAATTGAAGCTATTTATTTGCCATGGCATCCATGCCCAAACATTTTTGGCTTGATGCCTCTCAAACTGCTATTTATTTGATGAATCGGCTACCTAGTGTTGCAGTGAATGGTAAATCTCCTCTTCAATGTCTATTTCACAAGAAGCCAATTTATTTTTTCTTAAAATTTTTTTGGTGCATATGCTTCCCATGCATGCGCGCTATGTAGTGTTTTCTGAACAATTATTTTCATTTGCTTCTGTGCAGCCAACCAGTTAAATCTTCATTTGTGTTATTAGATGGGCCCTCAATTGTTACTTCTCAGCCCAACACTCACAAAATCATTGCTTTTCCATCCACAAGTGAGAAATCCCACATTCAAGATACTATTATGGCCCAAAATACACTAGCTCATCCTGATCACTCAATTGTAGTCATACCTCATATTTCAAGAGGGTTAGACCCACCTAGTTCACTTGATACTCAAGCAAATACCACCTCTGGTCCACCCATCAATCCACTCAATACACATCATATGCAAACATGCCTCAAGAGTGGTATACGAAAACCCCAAAGTATATTTAGCATCTAAACATCCTATTAAGACTCCAGTGGAGCCCACCTGTTATTCTAAGGCTGTCAAACATGCCCATTGGTGCCAAGCAATGGAAGAAAAATTTAATGCTCTTTTACGAAATGGGACTTGAGCCTTAACTCCTAGAAAGCCTCACATGAATGTATTGGGCTCTAAATGGGTTTATAGGATCAAGAGATGGGTTGATGGGTCTATTGACCGTTACAAAACCCATCTTGTGGCCAAAGGGTTTCATCAATAAGAGGGCCTTAATTACTTTGAAACATTTAGCCCAGTAGTTAAGCCTACCACAATAAGAACTATTCTCGGCATTGCCATTTCAAATCATTGGGATTTACATCAATTAGATGAGCAAAATGCAGTTTTGCATGGGTCTCTTGATGAAGATACTTTTATGGATCAACCAATGGGCTTTAAGGATCTTACGTATCCGGATTATGTGTGTCATCTCAAAAAGTCCCCCTATGGGCTCAAATATGCCCCATGGGCCCGGTATCGTTGTCTCTCAGTATTTATTGAATTTGGGCTTCTTCATCTCAAAGGCTAACTCCTCACTATTCATACAAAGAACCAAAGATGCTATATTACTAGTGCTTGTATACGTTGATGACATCATTGTCACTGCGTCCGAGCAAACCTCTATAAACTCCCTCATTTCATTTTTGGCTACGGAGTTTGCTCTAAAAGACTTGGTCCCTCTCAACTATTTTTTAGGCATTGAAGCAATTAGGACCAAATCTGGTCTCTTTCTTTCCCAACACAAATATATACATGATCATCTTTGTCGGGCCCATCTAGATGACATTAAACCAGTATCCACACCCATGGCATCATATCATGTAAGCCATCCATCTATGATGGCTCACCTCTAGGCTAGAGATTGCATACTTTATCGACAAGGATTGTCAATTTATGCACAATCCGACAAATACTCATTGGTCTCTAGTGAAATGAATTCTACATTATTTGAAGCCAACAATCAATCATGGGTTATGTTTCACACTGAGCTGTTCCTGTAGGCTTCATGCCTTCTCTAGTGCTGATTGGGCAGGTTGCCCCGATGATCAACAATCTCATGGTGGCTACTGCATCTTTTTTGTTGACAACCTTATTTCTTGGGCTTCTAAGAAACATAGCACTACCTCAAAGTCTAGCACTAAAGCTGAATATTGTAGTGTTTCCATTGTGGCATCTGAAGTACTTTGGTTGTGTTCGCTAGTATATGAAATTGGGATTGCTTCCTCCTCACCTCCAATTTTGTGGTGTTGGTGCCACTTATTTAGTAGTAAATCTTATCGTTCATGCTCGTACAAAATATGTATAAATTGATTATCACTTCGTATAGGAAAAGGTAGCATCCAAACAACTTGAATTTTGCTTTATCTCGTCAGAAGATCAGCTAGCCGATATACTTACTAAGCCATTGTCTTCCCTACGGTTTGCTTTTCTGAGATCCAAACATTGAGTTGCCAGACCCCTCTTCAGTTTGAGGGGGGCTGATAAGGATAAAACTCTCAATAGAAGCCCAAAAAATTGCTTTTCTAGATTTGTCTTGGGCTTATCTATGTTATCCTCTATTTTTTTATCTCTTTTACTATTAGAATTCTACTAGGACTCACCTACTTGTATATTTATGCCACCTGTACATAAGATGTATTCAATTGAAATCTATATAAACACACCAACCATTAGTAAGCCTATGTGTGATCTTTTCTCTCAACCCTCAACCAAGTGTCAAAAAAATTTTAAAGTGCTTATTGAACGTGCTTACCTGATCCGAACTCCTTTCTTCGACCATGGCAAAATGTGGCAGGTTATCTGTGGATGAAATAGAATATGTTCTCTTAAACAATTCATGTTGGTATTTAATAAATAATGTAAGATTGCCTACCAGTCTTTATAATATCAGGATGAGATATTCAGGTAAGGTAAGATAGTACGTTCCTCTTGCACCAAGCTCTCTTGTATTAAATATGCACAGACTTCCAAGGATAACTATCTATATACTCATCCACTCAAAACTGGTTTCTCCACTCCTCTCAAGAGATGTAGAACTCTAGTAGAAACACCCTTGAAATAGGAAAACCAAAGCAACAAATTACTAAGTGGCCAAAATTCTAAAATGTTACCAACTTCTAAAGTTAGAGTGCTCCCCAACATCAAATTAAAGAACTTCAATTACATAACAAGAAACAACCAGTCGACTAAGAAATGTGGTTAGGTTTGGGCTGACAAATTTGGGTTTTGATATTAGTTTAGTGGGTCAAGGGCCAAGGCCCATGTCTAGAGTTAATCTTGTGGCCTTTAACCCAACCCAACCCATCAGAATTTATGCCATTGATCGATGAATTAAGGGAGTTAAAGGGTCAAGAGAGATTTAAGAAATAAAATAAGGATTCAATGGGGGAGGAGAGATGTTACAAATATTAACTACTGGGGGTAGGGAGGGAAGAGTTAGAGATCTAGAGAGATAATTTTAAGAATGATCTTATTAGATAAAGTATTAATGATTTTATTAAAAAAAAAGACCTAAGAAGGTTTTCGTCACAAAAAGAAAATTTTAGGGTTCAACTATAACCCTAAAAAGACATGATACCTGAAAAACTTATAACCAATCAACTGGTATCATAAAAACGCTAACCAATCAAGTGGAATTCATCAAAATTCATGGGGAGTTTGTTAGACAGTTTTGTATGCCCTTAGCTTCAAACAGAATGATGTACTTTATGAGTTTATTGTAAATGAATAAAGATACATATTTGATTCATGTTCCCTTGGTATGTCTCTGTGTAATACCCTTAAACTGGACACTTAATGAGACTCGTGTTAGTTTAGAATGTTCGCAGCCAGTGGGTCGGTCTGGGGAGACCTATCCTGACAAGGCTGACACTGTGGTGCCACCAAGTCGGTTGGGGTGGCCTGTCTCAGCTGCCAGGGTGAGACCCTAGGCACATACAGTGTAGGATTAATTGAATCTTTGAACTGGACCAGATTTCCAGTATTGCCCTGGACCTTGGAGATTGATGGGCAAAACTGGAAAGTTACACCCAACCCCTAGACTCGATTATGATACTGCACTAGGTGTCGGATTGGGCTATCTTTGATGTACCAATCAGTGAGATCCTTAGCGGGGGTCAAAACCTGGGTATGTTGGGACAGTCCGAGAATTCATCTGAGTGGGTGATCATAGTGACAGGATCAGCTCCTTTGTCGGACAAAGGTAATGATCGGGGATGCACTCTCACTGATGGAAACCAAGACTGCCGGCAGCCGATTTCAACCGTTGAGATTTGTTTTGCAAAATATATTTTATATAAGATATAAAAGTATATATATGGTTTCTAAAATGTTTGCAAGAAGGTTTTAATTCCCGGGATCCATGTGAGTGGAGAGTGCAACACTGTTCCTTGCAGCCAAGGGAGAGGTCCTCTCTTGTCGGGCAGTGTATGATCATTATGGGCTGAGAGGTTAAGTGTAAGACCATTGAGGTTAATACCTGATGGGCTAATCTTGCATCTGCCCACAGTCCCTGGGTGTTACAAGGTGGCTTGGCCCAGGGACCTCTTAGGGTAAGTGTTGGGCCCGTAGAGCCCATTTAATGGGTTTCAGGGGGTGCACTGTCTTTAATAGTGTATTCGGCCAGGCCTTGTAACAAAGGCTGGGCCGAACCCATGTGGCTGATGTGTAGATCAATGCTTGGGTCCCACGCCATACAAGGAAGCCCAACTGGGCAGCAGTTAAGAGGGTTAAGTGAGCACATAAGCTTAATGGGCCTAAAGCCCATTTCGAACTGGGCTGTTTATTTAGTTAATAAAGGGGCGAAATCTGAAGTGGATCAGCTAATAGGATTGGGCTTACACCCTATCCACTTAGAGAGTCCAAGATCTAAATAAGATTTAGATCTGGAAACCTCCTAATCAGATTAGGAGATGACAGATCTGATCTCCAGATAAGATAAGGATTATCCCTTATCACTTAAAGGGACTTCTAACCCAAATATGATTTGGATTAGCAACTCCTAATCTGATTAGGAGCTGATCCCTTTAAGATTATAAAAGAAGAAGGGGGCGGCAGCCTTTAGAGACACACTACACACAGATCATCAGGTTTTCTTTAGTGCTGAAATCAAGAAGAGAGAATTCTGCTCCCTACAAATACTCTCTTGCCGCCTCCCTGTTCTTGCCGCCCTGTTTGCCAGTTCGATCTCCACTTGTGGGAGAAGTCAAGATTGGATCTTGACATCAGTCCTTTGAGAAAGGATTGAAAGGAAACTGTGCTCACGTACCATCTTGCTGATTCTTGCGAAGGACAGAGTTCTTGGAGAAAAACACTGCTGATTCTGCTCCACCTGCACTGCCCCATGTTCAGTGGGAGCAGTCTTTGGATCCTTCCTTGGGCGTGAACACCTTCGTTGGGAGATATTATTTCTCCGTATCAGGTATAATCCTTCCCACTCCTTCTTGGTTCAGATCTGGTTCAGTTTATGGTTCAGAATTGATCCTTGAAAATATGATTTTCTAAATGGGGAATACGATTCCCAATTGAAGGGAGAGAAAAATTTTTGAAATTCGCCCCTTATTCCACAATCTTTTGGGCGTCCATAGGATGGATCTCTCATCCCTTTAGTGGTATCAGAGCCAGGTTCAAATCTTGAACCAGTTTGTTTCAGATCTGAACCTACGCAATTGGGTAGAAGGTGTTTTACCCAATTTGCACAGATATGGGTTTTGGGAAATTTGTTCCCAAAATTGATGGGCGAATAATCTGAAATTAATTTTATATAAATCTGATTATTATTTAGAATTGTTCTTTATGATTTTCTTGATTTATGGGTTGTTCGTACAAGAGGAGATCGAAATCTTGGTTTGCGCAGGGAACCTGCAAGATTTGCAGTTTCTTGATTTATTTATTACATTTGGTCTGTAAATAATTTTTTTTTATTTTTCTAGACTCAATGTATAGGTATTCGATCTGATGTAATTATTAATAGAAATAGGATTTCTATTTATTTTAATTTTGGATCGAAGATGGCGGCGCAGAAAGGGAGATTTCGCAGAGAAGAACATTTCGCAGATGGGAGAATCGCTATCTGCGATTTGCTGTTTGTGAAACTGCATTCTGTGATCTAACCTCTGTTTTGCAGGATGGATTGTGCGAACAGCCCTGATTTACTGATTGTTGTTTTTCTTTTATCAGTAATTAATTTCAGATTATTTTCTTGAATTAAAGATTTAATTAAAGATCAAACCCTAGACCCATTCGAACCAAGATTGGTTCAAACTGTTTGGACTGAATCTAGGGTTTAATCAAGGCTGAAAGTCAGCCCTGATTTCCCACCAATGGGCCTACGGATTGATATTTAATTAAATGGTTAATTCGGCCCAACCTGTAAAGGCCCAGTTTTAAACAGTTAAAACTGCTAAAAGCCCACCTAACCCTTAAAAGCTATATGGGTTGAACCATTCGGCCCATATACCTAAATAATATTAATGGTTAATATTATGGATTTAAAATGGGCTTCAAATGGGCTTTACAGATAATTAATTGATTGGATCAATTTATCCCTGCATGTGATGTATGGATGTGTGATGTGCTTCGTACATGGGCCATAAGTACTTGGCCCATGCTCAATCGACAGTGGCTCTTTCGCACACCATGGCTGAATGCACATCATTGCCATGGTGTCCCTTTTGGTCATTGGATGACCTCCCTCAGTGGTGGGCCCCACACCTCATCATGAGGTCTCGTGCGAAATCCTAGCCGATTTAGGCCCACCAAAATCTGGCTTTATGAAAGTCAGTGGGAGCCACTTTGGTTTGACCTAAAGTTAGAACTAGGGCGTAATTATCTGTTCCCTCCAGACAATATGAGTGCATGTGATAGGGAGATTCATATGATGAACTCTCTAAAGGCCTTCCATCATTAGCACGAGGATGGGTCCTTCAGTAATAAGGAAACGCACCAGAAAATGGGCTATCCATTTGCTGTTGGGCTTGTCTAAGTGTTTCATAAGATGATAGGGGCGTCATAGACCGATGTGGGAGGGGCTTCACCAGAAAATGGGAACTCTCTCACGGTACCTTGGCGTTCACGAATATGATGGGTAAGCACTCACTGGACAGAAAGGTTTACCTGAAAACGGCTCTGAACCTTGTCTGACAGAGGCCAAAGGGAAAACTCATATGATGAGTGGATATGATCCTTCACAGAAAGGTGGTGGGGTTATGCAGCTGAAACAGTTGGCTTCATGCACCCTATGTGATTTCCCACATTTCCAGAGACAACCCGTGGTCTCCGTCACTGAGAAAGGAGGGAAATCTCAGAGACGAATAAATGGAAATGGATCGTAGATTAAAATCCATATCTATGAAATGAACATGAATCGAATTAGGTCGTGGACTGATGTTTGCTCTTTTATCAGAAAATGGCAAACGGATCATTTGCAAAGCTACTTGATGACAACAAGTTGAAAGGCCCAAACTATGCTGACTGGTACAGGAACCTTATGTTGGTCTTAACCTCTGAGAAATTGGACAAGGTAGCCAAGAATCCTGCCCCAGATCGTTCGGGGGATAGGGCTTTTGAGGCCCGAAGAAGAGAATACCAAGAATGGGAGGAGAAAAACACCCTTGCCCGCTGCTATATCATTGCCTCCTTAGACAATCCAATTCAGAGGCAGTTCGATCAGATCGAACTTGCTAAGGACGTATTGGACAGTCTTAGGACAATGTACGAAGAGCAGAGTCGTTCTACTCGGCAGAAGGTCTTGAAACAGTTCATGACCGTGCAGATGACCAAGGGCCAACAAGTTCACGACCATTGTCTCCGGATGATGGGCTATATCAACGAACTAGAGGCTCTTGGATCCGGGCTGGATCTGGTAACTCAGATCGATGCTATTCTCAACTCTCTGCCTCCATCCTTTAATCCATTCATCATGAACTACAACATGAACAAGCTGAACGTCAGCTTGCAGGAACTCAGCAATATGTTGCAGAGGGCCGAAGAATTGATTAAAAAGGATGAGCCCATTGCCATGCTTGTTGAAACTGGCAAATCGGGCAAGAAAAGGAAGGCGAAGAGAAAGCCCCAGGAAAAGGCTGCCAAACCCAAGAAACAGAGGAAGGACAAGGCATCAGATGCCTATCATTTTTGCAAGAAGACCGGCCACTAGAAAAGGAATTGTCCTGCCTACCTGGAATCCAAGAAAGGTAACTTCGAAACTTGTGTTATAGAAACCAATTTGTTGGTAGCTTCTGCGTCCTGGTGTATTGACTCCGGGGCTTCAACTCATGCGTGTAACTCACTGCAGGGGTTCAAGGTAAGCAGAAGGCTGAGTGAATGAGAAGTCACACTCTACTTGGGGACTACTGCAACTGTTGCAGCCGCGGCCATAGGAACCGTGGAATTATATTTTAGAGAAGGAATAATTGTACTGAAAGATTATCTTTATGTACAAAATTTAAGAAGAAATTTGATTTCTGTCTCAAAACTGTGTGCAGATGGTTATTCTGTCTTCTTTAGTAATACGATTACTATTAAAAGAAATAACAGATTCATCGCATACGGGGAACTGGAGAACAGTCTCTATGTTCTACATCCTTCTCTAGAAACTAACATAACTGAAACTACGTCGGCTGAAATCCCCAAGAAGAGAGCCCATGATACAGTTAATCCCACGTGTCTGTGGCATTACCGACTTGGCCACATCGGTGTTGACCGAATCACAAGGTTGGTAAAGGATGGTCCTTTGGATTTTCTAGCTGTAGAAGATCTTCCCACCTGTGAGCCTTGCCTACAAGGCAAGATGACGAAACAGCCATTTAACGGTAAGCCTGAAAGATGTACAGGCACACTTGACCTAATACATACTGATGTATGTGGTCCCCTGAGTGTTAGGACACGAAATCAACACGTGTATTTCATCACCTTCACAGATGATTTTTCACGATATGGTTACGTGTACCTAATGAGACACAAGTCTGAATCCTTTGAAAAGTTCAAAGAGTTTAGACAAGAGGTCGAGAAACAGTTAGGGAGAGAAATTAAAGCCCTTCGATCAGATCGAGGTGGCGAATATCTCTCTGACGAATTCAGGGACTACTTAAAGGACAATGGGATAGTATCACAATTAGCTCCTCCTGCTACACCACAACTCAACGGTGTTTCAGAGAGGAGGAATAGGACCTTATTAGATATGGTCCGGTCGCTTCTCATACACTCAGAGTTACCCACATCCTTTTGGGGTTACGCATTACAGACTGCGATTTACGTGCTGAATCGGGTTCCAACCAAATCGGTTCCGAATACTCCATATGAACTTTGGACCGGAAAGAAACCAAGTGTCAAACACTTGAAGATTTGGGGTTGTCCAGCACACGTTAAAAGAACGAGTGCAGACAAGTTGGAATCTAAGACCAGCCGTTGCCTATTTGTAGGCCACCCAAAAGGCTCTGTAGGTTACCTTTTCTATGACCCAAGTGAGCAGAAAGTGTTCTGCAGTCGAAGTGCACAATTCTTGGAAACCGACTATATCCTGGACACCCATCGTCAGGAAGTTGTTCTTGATGAGGAGAGCTCAGGAGCAGTGGGAGATGTCCCACAAGTTCCAGGTAGTGACCAACTTAGAAGATCCACTCGGGCATCCAGGCGACCAGTCCGTTATGGTTATGACCAGGATAGTTACCTGGTGGAAACCTTGACTAGTGAGGAGGATCCCGTGACTTACGCGGAAGCTATGTTGGACATAGATTCCCAGAAGTGGGTGGAGGCCATGAGAGCAGAGATGGACTCAATGGAGGCCAATGGAGTCTGGACTCTAGTAGATCCACCCTCCGGGGTAAAAGCAATCGGTTGCAAATGGATTTACAAGAGGAAGAAGGGCCCCGATGGCAGGATTGAGACCTTCAAGGCTCGTCTAGTGGCGAAAGGGTACACTCAGAAAGAAGGCATCGATTATGAGGAAACCTTTTCGTCTGTGGCCATGCTTAAATCCATTAGGATCCTGCTAGCTGTAGCAGCATACCATGATTATGAGATTTGGTAGATGGATGTCAAAACTGCATTCCTGAATGGAGATCTTACTGAAGATATCTATATGCAGCAGCCGCAAGGCTTCATTGCTGCAGGTCAGGAAAACATGGTATGTAAACTTAATAGATCCATTTATGGACTTAAGCAAGCTTCTAGAAGTTGGAACATCCGTTTTGACTCTGCTGTCAAATCATTTGACTTCGAGCAGAATCGTTTGACTCTGTGTCTACAGGAAGTTCAGTGGAGATAAGGTTACCTTCTTGGTTCTATATGTAGATGACATTCTACTCATTGGGAATGATGTAGGAATGTTAACTGCAGTGAAAGTATGGCTTTCGCAGCAATTCTCCATGAAAGATCTTGGAGAAGCCTCCTATATACTGGGTCTTCGACTCTATAGAGATAGATCGAAGTGGATAATTGGATTATCCCAATCTGCTTATATTGACAAAATAGTCAAAAGATACAGCATGGAAAACTCCAAGAAAGGAAATGTTCCTTTCAAGCACGGAGTCACTCTCTCCAAGAAGATGTCTCCCAAGACTTCTGAGGAGATTGATGGCATGAAAGGCGTTCCCTATGCCTCTGCCGTAGGGAGCATCATGTATGCCATGCTGTGCACTCGTCCTGACATTGCTCAGGCAATGAGTGTAGTAAGCAGATTTCAGGCCAACCCAGGGCAGGAGCATTGGACTGCTGTGAAAAACATACTTAAGTACCTTCGAAGGACAAAAGAGTTTTGTCTGGTGTTCGACGGTAGCTCACTACAGATTTAGGGGTTTATAGATGCCGATTTCCAGTCAGACCCAGATGATAGAAAGTCTACATCTGAATATGTTTTCACAATAGGATCGTGTGTTGTTTCCTGAATGTCAGCAAACAGGGGTCCTAAGTAGCAAATTAATAGTCCACAACCCAAGCCGAAAGCATTGCTGTAAGTGAGGTTGCCTTATGAATGAAGGTGTTCATTCCTGAATTTGGAATTCAGCACATCACCCATTCCACAGTTGTATGACAACGCTGGACCTACGGGAGGATAGTGTAAAGAAGTAGCATCAGCGGAGAATGTGGTAGACCAACTGACTAAGCCACTATCACAGAAAGTGTTTGAGAAACACGTGGAAAGCATGGGACTCCGGCTAGTACCTGATTGGACCTAAGTGCAAGTGGGAGCTGTTAGACAGTTTTGTATGCCCTTAGCTTCAATCAGAATGATGTACTTTATGAGTTTATTGTAAATGAATAAAGATACATATTTGATTCATGTTCCCTTGGTATGTCTCTATGTAATACCCTTAAACTGGACACTTAATGAGACTCGTGTTAGTTTAGAATGTTCGCAGCCAGTGGGTCGGTCTGGGGAGACCTATCCTGACAAGGTTGATACTGTGGTGCCACCAAGTCGGTTGGGGTGGCCTGTCTCAGCTGCCAGGGTGAGACCCTAGGCACATACAGTGTAGGATTAATTGAATCTTTGAACTGGACCAGATTTCCAGTATTGCCCTGGACCTTGGAGATTGATGGGCAAAACTGGAAAGTTACACCCGACCCCTAGACTCGATTATGATACTGCACTAGGTGTCGGATTGGGCTATCTTTGATGTACCAATCAGTGAGATCCTTGGCGGGGGTCAAAACCTGGGTATGTTGGGACAGTCCAAGAATTCATCTGAGTGGGTGATCATAGTGACAGGATCAGCCCCTTTGTCGGACAAAGGTAATGATCGGGGATGCACTCTCACTGATGGAAACCAAGACTGCCGGCAGCCGATTTCAACCGTTGAGATTTGTTTTGCAAAATATATTTTATATAAGATATAAAAGTATATATATGGTTTCTAAAATGTTTGCAAGAAGGTTTTAATTCCCGGGATCCATGTGAGTGGAGAGTGCAACACTGTTCCTTGCAGCCAAGGGAGAGGTCCTCTCTTGTCGGGCAGTGTATGATCATTATGGGCTGAGAGGTTAAGTGTAAGACCATTGAGGTTAATACCTGATGGGCTAATCTTGCATCTGCCCACAGTCCCTGGGTGTTACAAGGTGGCTTGGCCCAGGGATCTCTTAGGGTAAGTATTGGACCCGTAGAGCCCATTTGATGGGTTTCAGGGGGTGCACTGTCTTTAACAGTGTATTCGGCCAGGCCTTGTAACAAAGGCTGGGCCGAACCCATGTGGCTGATGTGTAGATCAATGCTTGGGTCCCACGCCATACAAGGAAGCCCAACTGGGCAGCAGTTAAGAGGGTTAAGTGAGCACATAAGCTTAATGGGCCTAAAGCTCATTTCGAACTGGGCTGTTTATTTAGTTAATAAAGGGGCGAAATCTGAAGTGGATCAGCTAATAGGATTGGGCTTACACCCTATCCACTTAGAGAGTCCAAGATCTAAATAAGATTTAGATCTGGAAACCTCCTAATCAGATTAGGAGATGGCAGATCTGATCTCCAGATAAGATAAGGATTATCCCTTATCACTTAAAGGGACTTCTAACCCAAATATGATTTGGATTAGCAACTCCTAATCTGATTAGGAGCTGATCCCTTTAAGATTATAAAAGAAGAAGGGGGCGGCAGCCTTTAGAGACACACTACACACAGATCATCAGGTTTTCTTTAGTGCTGAAATCAAGAAGAGAGAATTCTGCTCCCTGCAAATACTCTCTTGCCGCCTCCCTGTTCTTGCCGCCCTGTTTGCCAGTTCGATCTCCACTTGTGGGAGAAGTCAAGATTAGATCTTGACATCAGTCCTTTGAGAAATGATTGAAAGGAAACTGTGCTCACGTACCATCTTGCTGATTCTTGCGAATGACAGAGTTCTTGGAGAAGAACACTGTTGATTCTGCTCCACCTGCACTGCGCCATGTTCAGTGGGAGCAGTCTTTGGATCCTTCCTTGGGCGTGAACATCTTCGTTGGGAGATATTATTTCTCCGTATCAGGTATAATCCTTCCCACTCCTTTTTGGTTCAGATCTGGTTCAGTTTATGGTTCAGAATTGATCCTTGAAAATATGATTTTCTAAATGGGGAATACGATTCCCAGTTGAAGGGAGAGAAAAATTTTTGAAATTCGCCCCTTATTCCGCAATCTTTTGGGCGTCCATAGGAAGGATCTCTCATCCCTTCAGAGTTTTGATTGGTCAAAGCTCATTTGGTAACATACCTTTCCAGCATCATAGGTTTATCTATGTTTTTTTAATAATTTAATTTAAACCAAATAACCTCGGGTGTGAGAAATGAGAGGATCAGATGGAAGTCTATGCGAACTGTGTGGTGAGAGGACATGTTCCTTCCCCTCTTTCCTCTTTTAAATATTTTAAGAAATCCATGTGCACAGTACATGGAAGACTTGACTAGTAATTAAAGGCATGCACTCTTTTATAGAAAGAGATGTGTCATAATCACTCTCTAATTTAAGTACTTCATGCTCAGGATCGGAATCAAAATCCCCTCAAATCAGAATTGAAGTCACATATTCCTAATGCATGTTTGGTTTAGACAGTAATTAGAGTCAAATTTCAATTGTTGTTATTTGCTTCATACAGAAGTCAATAAAGGGATTAACCAAATTTTTTTTACTTTGGCTTATTAATTTTTTATTAATTATTATTATTATTATTATTATTGTTGTTGTTGTTTTATTATTTTATTATTACTTTAATAATATTATATAATATTCTATTAATACTTTATTATTATTCTTTTATTAGTCTTTAGTAATTAATATCTTAGTGCTTTATACTAATTTATTAATATTTTATTACAATAAAATACTTTACAACAAAATATATTATTTTATTTTCATTTAATTATTAATATTTTATTAATATTAGGCTTAGGTGTATTAGGCATGGTTTGGTTTTCTTGTTAGTAATTCCACGGAGAATGGAAATTGGAATCCCATTCCAGTCAAATAAACGATTGGAATAGAAATATATAGCAATGGGGTGGGTTCAGAGAAAGACGCCCCCTCCTCATCCCTGCCTATAGATAAAACCCCCTACCCCATCCCTAGTGGCAGGGTGGGGAATCCCTCGATTTTTCCCACTTGAGGCAACCACCTTAAAAATACAGCAAATTTAGGGGGTATTTTAGAAATGAGATTATGGGATGCTAGCATTTTGAGAATCTGAGGGAAACTTAGGGGCATTTTACAAATTAACAATAAAATTTAAGTGTATTTTAACAATTTACCATCGGGTTTAGGGTGGGTTTGGGGAATTATATTTCAACCCATCCCCACCCCATCGTCAGTTTTGGGCAATGGAAAAATTGGTTCAATGGAAAAATTGCCATCCCTATGCTTGAATCAGAAAGGGCCTTTCCAATTCCAATTTCAGGCACCAGCACGTACGTGGGAACCAAATGAACCCTTATGGTCTGTTTGGCTTTTAAGAAAATTGGTCTAGGAAGAGGAAAGGATGGGAAGGGATGGGATGAGAAACAAAAAATTTTGTTTCCTCACTGGGGTTTCCTGTGTTTGGTTTGTAAGATACACTTAGAAAGTTCTGATGATGTTCGTTCAAAAACTCTTTCAAGGCTTCAAGATCATGAGAACTCAACATTAGCAATAAAGAACTCAGAATCTGCCTGTGATCTACAAAATATGGTAGAGAAAACATTTAGAGCTACCAGAAAGCAAGTATATTAGTAGATCTAGAAGGAAACCCCATGTACATAAATTAGACACTGCTGGAATCAATAGTGTCCAAAACAGGGGCAACCTGATATCGTTGGCGCCCTAAAGCCGCAACAAAATGCAGAGAAAAAAAAAGAGGGATTGAGCGAGAGCATGCACTAAGGCCACCTTTACCATTACAGATGAAACCCCATTAAAAGGGAAAGGTTATTGGAACCTAAAAACACGAAGGCCACCATTTTCACCGTTTGCCCATTTCTTCTTAGCGGCATGAGGAGACCGATGACACCAAAATTGGAATAAAAATAGTTGCCATACGTCAATGGTCATGGATCTGGTCTTACCTTGTCCACATATTAGCGGAAACATTGTTGGAGACTTGACCGTCCTAGTCGTAGACATAGGGAGGCAGTGAGAATCGGCTAGGGAGCTTAGCAAAAAGGCTCGATATTTCTTTTTCCCATGATATTTTCTCACCATTTCAGCGCAATCCCACATCCTTGATTTTAGAAACTGGCATCATGCAGTTTCCCCTTTTCCCATCTAGGCCAACAAACATACGATAATGAAAATCTAATGGGAATATTCCCCTTTTCCCATCCCATTAGCATAAACCAAGCATACAATTAGTAACTATCCCTGTATACACAGCCCTTGTGAAGGGGCATTGGGAATCTACTTTTATATAGCGCATGTCATAGCTTGCACTGCACGAAATAGATTATTTTGGCTTATTATTATACAATGAAGAATGAACAATGATATAAGGACGGATGTATAAGCATTTGTATGTCTTGCATTTTGTTACCTTTAATTTGTAATTCAGCGTCCCTCCAAATATGAAGGTGTAGCGTCAAATCTGCATTACTGTGAACTCTTGATAATAAGGTTAATGGATGTCATGTGCACTCTATTCTGTCCCCTACCCCTACCCCTCTCACAACTGTTGTTGATCTATCATGATCGGGAAAAGAAACTAAAAGTCCATTGTTGAGTTGTACAAATAGCTGATCGTTGGAAATAAAAGGTATGAAAGCTAGGTGATATCAATCAATACAAAAAGCTAAAAAAGAAATGAAGAATTCTCCAAACAAAGTTTTGGTTGCCAACTTGTCATGCATTCAAATGGCTAATAAAAATTGGTTTCAATTGGGCTTTTATTTATTCGTCGTGTTCACCGAGTCACCAACCATTGAAAGTTGAAAAGACTCCCCCGATGTGTCGGATTCGTTCACTTGGGCGTTCCAGCTTAGTCGTAAGAAGATTTGTTGTCATCGAAGGGAGGAGATGCTTCCTCTAGGCTTGGGTGTTAGTGTCAGTGGGGATCCACTCGAATCTATTCTTTGTGTTGGTGTAGAGCGTGGACAGAAGAGTATACATCTGTATAAGGCTAAGGCTAATTGATGATGCAAGGCCACGAGTGTATGTTGATATCATACCACATGAAAATAACAATAATATTAAGAGACCCATTGAGCACCCGTAACAGGCGAAAGACCATTCCCTCATGTGATTGGTTGCCATTGTTTGCCAGGTGGCATATATTTCGACCTACAGTTTCATGGATAGTTGTCTCAATTCTCAACTCTTGGGTCTTGGCCAATTAATTCAATTGATAAGATACACAATAGATGATGAAGGTAAAAACAAAAAAAAAAAAAACAGAAAAAAGTGGGCTTATACCAAGGTTATTGAATTATACTGTTGAGTATTTCATCCAAATCTTAGATGCTATTTTTTGGTAAGTTTTTTTTTTTTTTAAGGAAGATTTTTCAACAACTCAAATGGTTAAAGATGTATTGAGTTTTTTATTTGTTTTTAAAGATCAACACCATTTGATTTGATGAGTATTCTGGTCTACCGTGGTCTATCGAGCTGTCAAACAAAAGATTTTAACTGTGAATTTTATTGGATTCTGGTCTTTCGGACTTCTTATTTTTTATTATCAAGTGGGAAAAGACCAAAATTTCGTCTTCCAAACTTTGGAAAACCTGAAAGACTGTGCAGAAAGATTTATCAAAAACCCCCCTTAGCCAATTGGCTTTATTTTGAGAATCTTTATTCTGACACAGTTTTTACTTAATATGATATATTGATATAATTTTGATACCTGATTCATTTCGTGAAAATTTAGTTATGACTAATTATAATTAACCACTTTAGATTATAGGTTAGAAAAATAAAAGAACAAAAATATGATTCTTAAATTTTTTATTCATTTCTTTTTTATGTTTCTTTTTCTTTTGTCTTATCAATAAAGTTTTTCTCTTCTATTTCTATATTAAAGTACAAGATTGTCTCCTCTGTCTGTATGTATCTTGCTTGCATCTGCTTTAGGCCCATTCTAATTTTCTAAATATTTTCTTTTTTTATAAAGGTGATATGGTTTTCCTTAAGAAATGTTGCTATGCATTATTATTTTTTTTTATGCTAGCTATGCATTATTAATCAGCGACCCCAAAAAAAATTGAAATAATACTACTTTATTATATAGTTAAGTGTTACAAAGAAACTACATCTATTATATTATAATATTTTAACGACGGATCAGTTTAATTAGTTTTGCGGAAAAGTATGGAAAGGCTCATGGCAGATTTCTGAATTATATTCCACTTCAGACCTAAAAACATTCAAAATAGCAAATACCAACACTTTACACATTAATATCCGCCCACGAATTGACATCAATTCCAAGCTGACACCTACCCCAATTGCACTTTGGGCTTAAGAATTCTGACCCTGTGCTGAACCGTCGTCATTCTCCCTTAGTTTTAGGGTAACTTTGCTGGTGTGAGTTTGTCTTAAATTACTGGTCCTGAGTCCATATAAAAGAGGAGGTTGCGTCATATTGACAATTGTCAATAAAATTCATGATCATGAATAACCTACCCATATAATTGGGATAAGACTTGGATGATGATGATATTAATTAGCTCCATAGTCATAATAATTAACATTCTTTAAAGTCGAGGAATTTATTAATTGGGACCAAAAAAAAATGGGATCAAAATAAATTCAGCGCACTAATCCTTCAAAATGTGATAAATAAAATAAGAGCCATCTATATCCCCATGACCAAAAAGGAGGATAAGACAGTTAGGGATGGTCACGAGCCGAGCTTTTTATGAGCTATTCGAGCTCGGTTCGGCTTGGTTTAAATCGAGCTTTGAGCTGAATTCGAGCCTAATATATAGGCTTGTTTGCTAATTGAGCCAAGCTCGAGCCCAATGAAACTCGACTCGTGAGGCTCGCGAGCCTATTATTAAATAAATAATTTTTATTATATACATACATACATAGATACATGCATACACAAATATAATAAATAACTTTATTATATATAATAATCTTTTTATTTTTTATGTATAATAGTAAATAATTTTTAGAATTATTTTTTGTATATATAATATTAAATAATTTTTATAATTCTTAATTTTTTTGTTTGAAAAATAAAAAATAATAATTTTATACATATAATTTTTATTTTTCAAAAGAACTTGGCTTATAGTCAAACTTGAGCCGAGCCGAGCTCGAGCTCGAGCATGATACTATTCCTACGAGCTAAGCTCAAATAGCCAAACATTCAGCTCAGCTCGGCTCGAATCCACCCCTAAACCCTAGCACTAATGACTTCATATTAATAATTATGAAATCACTAATAGTAATAAGTATATTATTATTACTATTATTTGCTAATAATATATTCTTATTATGTGTGTATTGATTTTGAAATCAGTAGTATTAAATTATTATTATTATTATTATTATTATTATTATTATTATTATTATTATCATTATTATTATTATTATTATTATTATTATTATCATTATTATTATTATCATTATCATTATTATTATTATTATCATTATTAAGTAATTAATTTGTTATAATTACGATTTTAAGTTAGATCCTGAAATAATAATTGCTTTTATAATTCTTTTAGTTCAACAATAATGAATAATTGAAAGTTTATAATTTAACTTTCACTAAATGAAATATTTATTGGAGAATAAATACATAATTTGATAAAAATAGGTAAATATCATCATCATCATCAATGACAACAACTTGATAAATACATAATTTGATCATCATCATCAATGACAACAACTTGATAAATACATAATTTGATAAAAATAGGTAAATATCATTAATTTATTTTTTATCTTTTGGAAAACTTAATAAGAGAAAAATAAAATGGTTAGCATTGCAAATGAAAAGTTATTTGGATTTTTGCAAAAAAAAAATTATTGAACATAAAAAACCAATTACTCAAAAATAAGGTTGTTAATGAAAGATTAATTAAAATTATTTTTCAAATAATAATTTTAAGAAATTAATAATTAATAATTGTCCAAATTAAAACGGGTAATTCCATCAAATAATATTAAGTAATTAAATTTTTCTATTAACATTTTTAATAATAATCAGTATTATTAATAGATTAATAATATATTAATAATTATGAAATCAATAATAATAATAATAATAATAATAATAATATTATTATTATTATTATTATTATTATAATTATTATTATTAACAAATAATATATTCTTATTATGTGTGTATTGATTTTGAAATCAGTAATATTAAAGTATTATTATTACTACTACTACTACTACTATTTTATTTTTATTAAGTAATTAATTTGTTATAATTATTATTTTTAGTTAATTCATAATACAATATTTGCTTTTATAATTCTTTAAGTTTAACAATATTGAATAATTGAAAGTTTTAAAGTTTAACTGTCACTAAATGAAATAATTTTTGGGGAATAATAATAGTATTAATTATAATTACTTGTAATAATAATAATGTAAAGAAGTAACACTAACTATATATTTATAAGATAATTAATATGAATTAATATTAATATAAAATGATTATATCCCAGTTAATATTAACATTGTTAAATTATTTATTAATTATCATTAATTAATTAACATTCCAAAGTTATAATTACCATCATTTGTATTAGTAATAATTAATTATAATTATTGATAATAATAGTAATATAATTATATTCATTAATATAATATTATTAATTATAATTACTTATAATAATATAATTAATTATTTAATATAAATGTATGAATTATAATTTCTGATAATAATTATAATATAAATAATTACCATTAAATATTTATTTCCAAAATAATTAATATGTTAATATAAATATAAAATAATTATTTCTGAATTATTAATTACCATTATGAAAATATTTATTAATTATCATTTCGAATTAATGATGAGAAATATTGTCATTAATAAATTATCAGTAATTAAGTATTAGCAGTAATTATTATAAGAAATTATTTTTCTGAATTAATAATGAGCAATATTATCACTAATTAATTATTATCAGCAATTAAGTAATAGCAATAATTATTATAAGAAATTATTTTCAGTAGTTAATTATTATCAGTGAGTAATTATTATTAGTAATTAGTAGCTGGAATTAATTAATTAGTTTAGTAGTTAACAGTAATTAATAGCACAACTTCCTTTTTTTAGGAAATTATTGAAAGTGGGAGCTTACCACTTTTCACAACTCTATATGGTGGTGGGCTCCACTCTGCATGTTAGTGGACTCTTTCCTTGAACTACCACTAATCAGAATTTGACACATGTCTAGTGGGCTCTATTCTTAAACTATCACTATTCAGATTTTGACATGTGTCCATTTTATTTAAATCTTTGAAATGACAAGTGTTTGAATGTAAGTGAGCCACATTTCTGAGGGGAGACTTGGGCCTGATTTCATTACTTTAATATATATATATATATATATATATATATTAGATGTCAGATAGCCCAAATACCCAACAAGTTTGGGCCCTAACTGAGGACATCGTAGTACAAAAGTTGTTGGGTCCATGATGGAACCTAAAATGTTGGAATTAAGGATATGATGGAGGAGAAGATGGATCATCAATCATTCAAGCCCAATTGTTTTGGGAATACTTTACCGTTGCTGCACAAATACAATGAATGAGCTCAGGGTCTGTTATGTGGTGATAAGAGATGGACTCCGCTCCTCCCTTAAATGGAATTAAGATAAATTTTGATGCCTCAATGAAGATGGTGTGCGTATGGCTGCTGCTGCATCATGAGAAATTTTACAGGCAAAATCTTGATGGCAAAGATGGGCCAAATTGATAATAGTGGCACAAATGTGGGCAGCTCTACAAGCCCACAAACTTGATCTCCAAGTTCCTCATGCCCACAACATTATATCTTTGAAGGCAATAGATTAGTAGTCATGGAAGCCCTCCAAGACAAAAGTTGAGCATCCATGGAAATACTTTAAGATTGCAAGTCCATGTATATTGCCATTAATTTCACCATATCCGTGCAAATTGCCCTACTTATTCTTGAACCCGTCTATGTATCCCTAATTTCAAACCTGACTTAAATCTCTCTAACTTTTCCTCTCAATTTTCCAAACCTGTTAAACCCGTCCCACCCGTTAAACCCCTTGACCAAAGGGTTTTCTACTAAAAAAAAGTTTCTTAATGCTTATGGTTTGACTTAAACCCGGATCAATTAATGATAGTGCCAAATCTCTTAGCACTACATTAAACCATTAAGCCATCTCACATTTTGTGTTATTTAATGGAATAAAATAGATTTTATTAATTTTTATGTTCATCAAAACAATCAAAACATATATATGATTAAAAATTCCAACTAAAAATTAAAATAAATAATATTTAAAATTAGAATTTTATAACTAAATGAAATAAACAATCTATCAAATCCAAATTTACATAAAATGATGATTTTAATCCTAAGAAATTTATACAAATAAAATATTAATAATAGAATAATTATCTAAGTACTTAAAATTTATAAATTTGTGCATGATGTATAATATAATAGGTTCGTATTTATGCATTCCGGGTATCGAATATCGGATACCCTAAAGTCAAAACCCAAACCCTATAGGGTTTTAGTCTAAAATCCTAAACCTATTCCAAACCCTATAGGATTTTAATAAGCGGGTCCTATTAGGATTGGGACAGGTCAAATACCCGAAAATTACAATGAAATTGCCATCCCTACTGCGATGGGTTATTTTTTATGAGAGCTGTTGCTTGAGGAATTCCCCGGACCCGGAGACCTTAGTCTTATTCTCTCTCGCGTGTAATTTAATTGGTATTTTTTTTCTTTGGTTCGGGTTTTGCTTCTTTCCTTGTTTTTTACCGCTTATCAAAATATATATTTAAATGCCAAATGCAGGAGGTTTATATCTGTATTTAATTCACCACTCCCAAAACCCAGATATTAGCGCTAGAATTGGGTATCGCCTTTTTCTATTTGAAAATACAAAATAACATTCATCTACTAGAGGGAGTTTTAACGCCTTCCCACTTGGGTATCGCCCAAGTTAGCATTTTATACTGGTTTAGGCTTGGCCATTCGGGCTGGGCCAATTCAAAATTTTAACAAAAGTCCGACCCGAGACCACCAAATTGTATCCCTAATAATAGTAAATCAGTGGGTCGCCCATGGCACCCTTTGTCGGAATACGTAGCTACGGTTGGTATGTGGAAGAGATACCTCGCCAAAGACTTTTTTTTTTTGGCAAAAACACAGCAGTAATGAGCTCAAGTATGAAAAGAAGATAGAAGACGCTTTTGAAAGGGTGAGAGCCTCAGCCCGTGGGCCTTGGCCCGAGATGTATGAAAGCAATGTCTCTCTTTAAGAGAAAAATAGATGTTGGTGAGGAAGGAGCTTTGGGATTTAGGTCATGAGGAATTTGGAGCAAAGTCATGGGATTAGATTGGATTTCGGGTCTTGGCCCGGGTGGGGGACGACCTTGCTCCAAAGGGCTGTCAGTGGGCTGAGTTCATCCGACAGACCGAATCCAACCTTATTGTGTAATTCTTGGACGGTCCCAGCTCTATTTTTTAGGCCAAATAGCAAATTAATAATTGGGTTGATACTGGGTTTACTATGTCCGGATCCGATGAATGATTGAGGTACCCAACCAGCAACTACCAATAGGATACATAAACGATGAAGCTCCAAATATGATCACGTTCCTGCCCTGGAGAATTTAACGTTCTTTTAGTTTGTTTTGGGGGCGTTTGGGATGACATTTTTGGTGCTCCCGTTTAGAGTCATTGTCTGTCGTGTGAGGCCTTCTGACTTCATGGTACCGAAATTATGTTTGAATTTTGATTGGACAGATTTGTTTTCAAGCATTTCTCCCCATGCCATCGGGTTATTTTCAAACATTTGTATCTTCCCAAATTTGATAACTTGCCATGTATAGCTTCAAGAAAGAGAAATTAAAGTGAGAAACCCAGTTGGATAACAAATGGTCAATAGATTGCGGTGGGGAAGTTATAAGATGCTGAGGCTAATATGGTCTGAGCATATATATATATATATATATATAATTAACAAGGTAATTGGACTTCTTTTTTGAATTTCCCATTTCTAAATAGTTTTCACTTTTCACATGATAGGCTGATAGCATCATCAGAATTAAGTTTGCTGTGATAGAACTTTTACAGGGTCAGGGAGAAAAATACCAATAATCTTATCTGTGAACAGGTTGAGCAACAAGAGAGCTAGCAGAGCTTATGAAAGTTTCAAAACATGTGCTTCTACTTTATTAATAGCTTTGCAAATACACTTATTTAATAGGCAGCTCTTCCACCACCACCAGCAGCCTGAATTGACCAGAGCTGCACGCTATTTATTACGGACATACAAACTTCTCAGTTCAACTTTAAAGCAAGACTACATCGATCTGCATGAGAGGAACTAACCATGTCACTAAGATATCTACTTAGAGAGCTTAATGAAAGCTATATGAGATGTATTGGACACTTTAGTGAGAGTGCCAAGTTCAGGAGCCATCAAGCATTTGGAGGATTCTTCCCTGTAGAAGAAACCTAAGCACCCACAGTCCTTGTTACACTTGTCCCTACACTCAGCCAGCTTCATTGGACCATCTCCCTCTGTGTACTCGTTCAGGAAATGCTCAACACCCACAATTTTGTAATAATTAGTTACATTGGCTCTGGATTTGCAGGGAGGAAGAGCGGGGGGTGCACAATTTTTGCTCCACCATGTCAAGCCAAGAGGCGTAGGACAAGCTACACATTGATCATCCTCACAGACTCCGAGTGATCCACATCTGGTAGGCAGCTTACACTCGCTCATGCTCCCATCTCTGTCAAAGAGGGTGAATGTTACTTCCCAAGCACCCCAGTCGACCTTGTCACTGTAGGTGTAGATCTTAAGATTACCATCCGATTCCACTCGAAGCATTGAGTAGGTGGCATTGTATTTTGGTCTGGCCCAGATACGTCTCGACACTGACGAGGAGTTGATCATGGCATAATCAAATTCTAAATCAAAAGCATAAGCTTCCTCTGTTTCAGGTTCACTGTTGAACTTTACATAGGCCAGGGGGTCTTGCCCGCTCCCCAACTCATCGTAGTAGTAAAGCAACGGCTTTGGGGAGTTGTTACTCTTGAGATACAGAGCAACTCTGTTCTGCTCCAGCACAAGGCTGTATGGTCCTTGGGATCCATCAACACTAGACACACGGCTAACAACCTTTGTGGGTCCACCAAGTCGTAGCTCCTGGCCTACCAGAAGTGTATCAGTTGGATGGTCGAAGCTTTGCCATACAAACCTACCTTGCTTATCGTGTAGGACTATGTTGCCACTTGGGAGTAGCTTGAAGCCGACAACACCTTTGTTAGCGGTGGCAGTCTGCCAGACCACCCGGCCATCGGCATTGGCCAGGACGAGGTTGCCGTCGCGGCCAAATGTAAGAGTAGCGTTTTCGCGTACAGGGTTGCCAAGATTGGCTTCCCAGACCCAACGCATGATGGACTCAGAACGACGAGTACCCATTCGGAGAGCAAGGGTGAAGGCATCAGGGGTGGTGTTGTAGAAGCAAAGTTGAAAAGGAAACGTGAAGACATCTAATACACGATAGCTTGCGTCATATTCTACTACGTACTCACCAAATTCGCCTTGGTTGACATACTTGAAGGTCTTTGATGGGGGGACAGTGGCTTGAACTTGAAGTAGGAAGAAGGGAAAGATGAGGAATAGGAAGAGAATGGAGAGAGGTGGGACTGAAACTGACGCTGATGAACACAGCATTCTCGCTTGCTTATCCTTGCTTTGCTTTGTTGCTCAATTTGCAGTGTTAGTAGTGTTAGAGGAGGACCAAGGAAGATGCATATATATATATATATAGGCCAACAAAGACTCAAAGTAAGCCTCTTGTGACGGGCCGCCGTCGGCTGCTTATGTGGGGACCGAATCCAGTAGGCACAACAAGTTTGAAGGTGCTCATTTACAACGTCAGTGCTTTGTTGCTCAATTTTCTTTGTCTTTAATCTTTTTCAAGGATAGGTCGGGGGTATCTTAAGTAAGAGACAGGTGTCAAAAAAATTTTGAAACTGCTCAATGCTTACGATGATCCGGAGGAGGAAAGAAAATGGGCATTCCGCATTAAGAAAAGCAACAGGAATACCCAAAAAGAAAAAAGAAAATGAAGTCAAGGAACCAACAAGTTGCAAGCGCATTAATCAGCTGAAGTGGTGAACTTTACAGGCTGGCGTAGGCGTGGTGCGCCGGGCGTTATGAATTATGATAGACGTAGACCCCACAGACCACAGCCTGTAAATTGTAATACAGCCAGCCATCAAGTTGAGCTAATAATCCATTCTGATTTCTGGTAAAGGGATAAACAATACATGCTTGAATTGGCTAAACAATGAGCTGCTATGTTAGCTCTGATCACTATTAATTCTTGCTAAATAAGCTCTGCAGCCAGCAATAAAAATAAGTTGTGCAATCAATCGCCAAGGAAGGAGACGAATCTGTCTCCGACAGAACTTTTATGATTTATCCGTTCTCGGTTGGCGAAGCCTCATTCCCCATATATTTTTTTTTTCTCTCGGCTACAAGCTGCACCAACCAACCGGTTGGCACCTTGCGCCTAAACCCCCCATTGTCGATTATAAATAAATGTCTCCCAAAATATCTAAATTAAATTCTCTCTTGCAAATGGGTTCACATCAATGCGAGTCAATGTGTGCTTACTGGTCCATAGGACCACCATCCGAGACAAATTTCAATATTCAAATCGAAAGCTTTTCAAAATGACAAAATGAGCTTGCTTTCTCTCAAACCAACCAACCAAGGGTAATTATGACTTGAGTCATGGATGAGGTGCCACTGTGCCAGAGGGCGAGTTGGTAAAGCCTCCTGCTACATATAGCAGAGACCTGGGATAGGTATCCTCTTGGTCAAAGTGGGCATGAGGATTTGAGGGATTCGGAGACGGCTATCCCTCCTTAATTTGAGGGATTCAGTGAGCGGCGCTGGCTACATTAGCTTAATGAATTTAAATCCCAAAAGAGTAATTTCATGGGAGAGAGGGTGGGGGGGGCTATTGATATTTAATTGTTTAAAACTTTGATGATGAATTGTTGAATGGACGGTTTATATCTTGTTCAAAATTTGATGATGATGAAATAGATTGTTAATCCAAATAGATTGTTGAATGGACAGGGCGCTAATTAGATTGCTAAAATAAATAGGTTTGGGTTAACCCAGGTGCTATGGGTTTTGGATGGAACTGGGTTCATGGACATTTATGAGTTTTGGGATTGGGATGGATAGATATGATGTTATCCCAAAATTAAAAATAAAAAAGCCCGAAGCATTTGTACAGGAGTGCGGCATATTTTGGGTTCAAGGGAGGACATTTGATGGGTTTTTATATGACGCAAACTTTTAGGCACATGCGCTTTATATTTAAATTCTATTATAACGTTCAATTAACATTTGTCTCGGTATAAGTGATCGTGCGCGATCTACATTCTTCACGTTGTAAGGCAGTTCGGACGTCGATTGTCAATAACATGGCGAGGTCGTAACGCCGATCGACTTGCGGGGTAGCATTCCTACAAGAAGCCACTAGGAGTTCGATTTGCGGGGACAGCAATATTGACTTTTGGTTGCTAGTTCGCACGAGAGCCTTGGAAGTCTCGACCTGCAAGGGCGTCCTTGCAGTCCAATGGCCATTGATTCCCGTAGGAGCCACCAAGAGCTCGAATTGCAGAGGCGACCTTGCGAAATGGGGCTGATGAGAACTCGTCATGGCTGACTACTGTTGATGATGAGCTGAGGTCATTCTGTTGTTGTCTACATCGGGCTTCTCTCATGCTTAGATTTAGAAATTCATACTTCATCTCATAGAACTATCACACTTCAATCCCGGCGGGAACCACTAATGGCTCTACCGCGGGGAGAGGGGGCGTTCACATGCAATAGCAGTGTATTTATCTGGGGCACTGGGAATGCTGGGTTCGGCCTGAACTTGTCTAATTGTCATAAGGGAGTTCTCAAGGTTCATCACAAATGCTCTTGCCCCCAATAAATGATTCTTATTCTTGATGTTGGTACTGCTAAAAAATGTCACTGATTCAATAAAACCAAGAATTAGAAGGTGAAAACTTAGCAATCTAGAATTGAGAATTCAGTTTTTTTGAAGGTGAGAACTTAGCTTTTTGTTGTGGTTCCTACAGACAGTGCCAATTGATCATGCACGATCTAGATGCTCCTAGTTGTAAGGTAGCTCGGACGTCGGTTGCCAAGTGGATCGTTCGAACTGCAAGAAAGAGGGACTAGAGAACCTGGGGTGACTAACCTAGCGAGGTCACTCTGATGCTTAAGTTAGTACTCAGTAGGTAGATACGAGTTGGAAATCAATAAAGTAGAGAGTTAGAATGCACTTTATCGCGCGTACCCTGTGTCATTGGGGTTGGTGCCTTTATATAGGCATTGTTTGGCATAGGCTTCATGCACTACATCCGAGATTTCCGGGAGGTCATGCCTTACCAGTCCGAAATCCTCGGAGGTAACCACTATGCACGTTGACCATCCTTTGGAACATTCAGTATGCGGGCCAACTTTCAAAAACCTGGAAGTGTCGGGATATGCATGCCGAATTTGTTGGTGAGCACATATCGCAAGTCACCGCCTCGTCGTCAGTCAGGTCGGCAAGCCCTCGAGGGAGGTCGCGCCTCGTGTTGAGGTCACTTTGGCTAATGACAAGGTGCTACAGGTCGGCCTTGGACAAGGTGCTACAAGCCGACCTAAGTTGTGGTTGAGGTCGCCAGGTCGGTGGTCAAAGCAGGTCGCCAAGTCAGGGCAAAGATGAACTACGATCTACGACTCCAAACCATTGCTTAAGTGGCGTCTGAGTGTCGTCCATCCATTTCAGGATGCCAAGTGTCATGAGGTTACTGGAGGGCCAAATTCACCCTCATCAATAAGCAACCAAGCACATGTAAAGTACAAGGCCCTTTTACTTGGTTAATAACCAAACGAATTGAATGCAAATTGATGAGGGCGGATTTGGCCCTCCAATGACATTGTGACACCTGGCACCTCACGCCAACTAAGTGTAGCCTATCAACTTAGACAACTCGACACTTACAGGCAGCTCACCACCAGGCAACTTGCTACAGGCAACTCGCCACTAGGCAGCTCGTCACTAGGCAGTTTGCCACAGGCAGCTCGCTACAAGCAACTCGCCACTAGGTAGCTCGCCACAGGCTCACCCTCATGTAGCCTAGCACCTCAAAACAACTAGGTGACACCCAAGACCACTTTGGCAACAACTTGGCTTTGCTAAGTTGATGGTGTCCCACTAGGCACAGGCTGGCCCTGGCACGAGCTGGCCCTGACACGAACTGGCAGCCTGGCCTAGGCACAAGCTGGCAATCTGGCCCTAGCACGAGCTGGCGGCCTGGCCGAGGCACCAACCTAGCAGCCTAACACAGGCGCCAACCTAACAACCTCGAGGAGAACACCTCCGTACTCTGTATCCCACAGGACTATACTTTGTAACGGCTATATTAGTTAACCAACTCCCTGGTTCAGATGGGAAGGGACAGTCTTACTGATGGATGGCATTTTTCCCACCTAACACGCAAGTAGGTCCCATCACAACGGGAATCCAGGAACTGCTCCACCTAACCCATGAGGACTCCAGTATATAAAGACCTCATCCCCTAGGGGCAAAGGTATGCGAAAAAGGCTGAAAGGAAGAGGTGGTAACCCCTGCTCTCCAGCTCTCTCACTCTCTTATATCATTTTCAGCTCTACAGCTAAGTGTTGATTTAGCCATCAGAGTGACATCGCCGGGTAAACACCCCCGGGTTCTCTGACTCAGTTCTCACAGGTCCCTCAGCTACTGCCGTCTACAAAGAGGAGCAAATCATCTCTTGCAGGGAGCAGTCGTGTTGCACTATACTGGGGAGCTCGGCATCAAGGTAGCTCACTTCCTGGCAGCTCATCAAGGTAGCCCACCTCCAAGCAGTTCATCAAGGTAGCCCACCTCCAAGTAGCTCATCAAGGCAGCCCATCTCCAAGCAGCTCATCAAGCTCATCAAGGTAACTCACCACAAGGCAGCTCGTCACCAGGGAGCTCCACTTCAGCCTCTGATTCACAGGCCACTAGGGAGCAAACGAGATGACAAGGTACTTAGCCAAAAAATTGACACATCACGAAAAAAAGATCAACACGCGACCAGAATCGGTTACATCACAAATGAGTCTCGTAATCCGGCTCCCATTTACATTCACCTGAACTGCTGCACATTTGATATATAACGTATATATTTGCATTTGCACTTCTTTAAACGGAGTCTTACGTTTAATTTGAAAATAGTACAAATACAAATATATACAATATAAATACATACAAAATATAATTTGCATTTGTACTCTTTCCAAACAGAGCCTTAAAGATTATCGGAAGAAAGTTTTTTTTCGGGGTTCCTTTGAATAGTAGGTCTATATTCTTGCAATGGGCCAGTCTGCAAGCCCGTAGTATTGCCCAATATACACTTAGGCTGTTTTGGTAGGACTTTTTAAATAGGCTTTTTTAGAAGTACTCGTTTGATAAACATTTCTTGGAAAAGCACTTAAAAACTGTTTGGTAAAGTGCTTTTTTTGGGCTGCTTTTTTCTCATGAAAAAAGTTTTTATTGAAGAATATTGCGTGGTTCAAAATGGGCTCTTATCACGATAAAGACAGTCTTACCCTCCATTGCATATAAAACTAGGAAGCACATATAAACACCAATTTTGTATTATTTTGTATAACATTCGTATTTATATTCTTTCCAAACTGAGCCTAAGTAATTATAAAAAAAAAACAACAAAAATATAAATCTGTTGTTATCATTAAAAGATAAACTTTTATATGAATGAAGTTCAACACATTAGGTATGGAATATCATACCAAGAGCTCGAATTGCAGAGGCGACCTCGCGAAATGGGGTTGATGAGAACTTGTCTTGGCCGACTGCTGTTGAGGATGAGCTAAGGTTGTTCTGTTGTTTTCTACATCGGGCTTCCCCCATGCTTAGATCTAGAAATTCATGTTTCATCTCATAGAACTACCACACTTCAATCCCGGCGGGAACCGCTAATGGCTCTACCGCGGGGAGAGGGGGCGTTCACATGCGGTAGCAGTGTATTTATCTGCGGCACTGAGAATGTTGGGTTCGACCTGAACTTATCTAATTGTCACAGGGGAGTTCTTAAGGTTCATCACGGATGCTTTTGCCGCCAGTAATTGATTCTTGTTCTTGATGTTGGTACTGCTAAAAAATATCATTGATTCAATAAAACCAAGAATTAGAAGGTGAAAACTTAGCAATCTAGAATTGAGAATTCAGTTTTTTTGATGGTGAGAACTTAGCTTTTTGTTGCGGTTCCTACAGACGACACTAATTAATCGTGCACGATCTGGATGCTCTTAGTTGTAAGGTAGCTCGGACGTCAGTTGCCAAGTGGACCGTTCGAACTGCAAGAAAGAAGGACTAGAGAACCCGGGGTAACTAACCTAGCGAGGTCACTCTAATGCTTAAGTTAGTACTCAGTAGGTAGATACAAGTAGGAAATCAATAAAGTAGAGAGCTAGAATGCACTTTATCGCGCGTACTCTGTGTCATTGGGATTGGTGCCTTTATATAGGCACTGTTTGGTATAGGCTTCATGCACTATAACCGAGATTTCTGAGAGGTCGTGCCTTACCGGTCCAAAATCCTCAGAGGTAACCGCTATGCACGTTGACCATCCTCTGGAACATTCAGTACACGGGCCAACTTCTGAGAAACCTGAAAGTGTTGGGATATGCATGCCGAATTTGTTGGCGAGCACATTTCGCAGGTCACCGCCTGGTCCTCAGTCAAGTCGGCAAGCCCTCGAGGGAGGTCGCGCCTCGTGTCGAAGTCGCTTCGGCTGGTGACGAGGTGCTACAGATTGGCCTTCGACAAGGTGCTACAAGTCGACCTAAGTTGTGGTTGAGGTCTTCAGGTCGGTGGTAAAGGCAGGTCGCCAGGTCAGGGCGAAGACGAACTATGATCTAGGACTCCAAACCTTTAGTTAAGAGGCGTCTGAGTGTCACCCAGCTGTTTTGGGATGCCATGTGTCATGAGGTTATTGGAGGGCCAAATTCACCATCACCAATAAGCAACCAAGCACATGCAAAAATACCGGGCCCTTTTACTTGGTTTATAACCAAACAAATTGAATGCAAATGAGTCAAGTAATCCGGTTCCCATTTACATTCACCTAAACTGCTTCACATTTGATATATAACGCATATATTTGTATTTGCACTTCTTCAAACGGAGTCTTACCTTTAATTTAGAAATAATACAAATACAAGTATATACAGTACAAATACATACAAAATAATACAGAATATAATTTGTATTTGTAATCTTTCCAAACAGAGCCTTAAAGACTATCGGAAGAAAATTTTTTTTCGGGCTTCCTTTGAATAGTAGGTCTATATTCTTTTAATGGGCGAGTCTTTAAGCCATGGGCCCCTGTCTCTCCAGCGTCAAGATTCCCCTTTACTATATAAGTTGGACTTTGATGTATGGTTAAAATCCGTTATCAAGATATAGGTCCAATGGGCAAGCCCGTAGTATTGCCCAATATACACTTAGGTTGTTTTGGTAGGACTTTTTAAATAGGCTTTTTTAGAAGTACTCTTTTGATAAACATTTCTTGGAAAAGCACTTAAAAACTGTTTGGTAAAGTGCTTTTTTTGGGCTGCTTTTTTCTCATGAAAAAAGTTTTTATTGAAGAATATTGCATGGTTCAAAACGGGCTCTTATCACGATAAAGACAATCTTACCCTCCATTGCATATAAAACTAGGAAGCACATATAAGCACCAATTTATGCCCATAACAGCATTTCTTATCTTCCAAACAAATTGACAACTCCATGGATGTTGTGATAAGGGTTTCATGTCGTCTATTTGATCCCAAAGTCCATTTATTCAATCTAATTACATAGAATACAAAATTTTATATTTTGTATTATTTTGTTTAATATTCGTATTTATATTCTTTGCAAACTGAGCCTAAGTAATTATAAAAAAAAAACAACAAAAATATAAATCTGTTGTTATCATTAAAAGATAAACTTTTATATGAATGAAGTTAAACACATTAGGTATGGAATATCATACCCAGGGGTGTCAATTGGATTGGATTTGGTCCAATCCGATCCAGTCCAATGTGAGTCCATTATAAATGGACCAGGTCCAATTCAATCCAATGAATGTTTTGGATCAATTTGGACCAATCCAATTTAATATCTGGACCGTCCAATCTGTTCATATTCATTTTGATTTAGATTGGTTTTAATCCAAACCCGGTCCATTGACACATATATTCTTATTTTATATCAATGGATCAGATATTGACTTAATCCAACCCAATTCAATATAAATTAATTACGGACTGACCAGGTTCAATCCAATCTAATAAATATTTTGGACTGGATTAGTCCAATCCAATATGTCTTGTTGGTCCGTCCAATCCATCCAAATTGATTTTGGACTGAACGAGGTCCAATCCAATCCAATAAATATTTTGGACTGGATTAATCCAATCCAATATGTCTTGTTGGTCTGTCCAATCCGTTCAAATTGATTTTGGACTGGATGGGGTCCAATCCAAAATCGGTCCATTGACACCCTTAATTCAAACTTGGTTCTTGCTTGTCGCTGTTGCAGGTTGAGAACAGAAAGAAAAGAGTGGGAAAAAAGATGGGATGAGGGTTTTCTCTCAACGAGGGGCACTTTAAGTTTATATTTGGTTTGAAGGAAAAAGTAGGAAAAGGAAAGGAAAGGCAAGGAAACCCTTAGAAATCTTGTATAGGTTTTGATATCTTTCCCTTCCTTTCCCTACCTTTTCCTTTAAAACAAACATAGCCTTAACGATCTTTGCAATGAGTGAAAATTAATATCAAACGCTTCTTGAAAATGAAAGAAGCAAAAAGTTGTCCCTTGGCTTGTTTGATATCTTTTGGTGTTGCTTTTTACCAATACAATTTTATTTGCACTAATACAAATGTATGAGAGTGCAAATGAAAAAAAAAATGTAAATTTTGGTTTAATTTTGTTTTAGATTTGACTTTAATATGCTCTAGGTCTTACTCTATTTCATTTGTACTACAACCAAACATAGTAAGGTAAAATTTGAAACAAAAATAAATCAAATTTTTCATTGAAATCATTTACACCATCATAGTTTTGCATCAGTGCAAATAAATTTGCACTGCAACCAAACACAGCCTTGTGTTTTTAGGGTGTGCTTTTGGTTTCTTAAGCACAACTAGTCAGGACCCTGCTTTGTTAAGAAAAATTGAAATAGAAGGAGTATAAATAAACATGGGTCAAGTTGATCCCAACCTCAAACTTAGGTACCCCACCCTATCCCCACCATGTGATGGGGCTATAAATGGTAACCTCATCCATGTAAATTGTTGGAATGTCAAATATTGGTGGGACTCACCCATAATTGGTGAGTGTGTGCGTATATGTATACCGTCCCTTGTTTGACTGTGTGCGTATATGTATAAATTTCTAGTTGGTAAGTTGGGGGCTGTGTGATGCATGGCCTTTAGTAGGTGAAATTGAAGCCAAAAAAGAAACCCTTTGTGTGTAGCCCAAGCATTATTTTTGCATGATTTAATTAAATTTTAAATGTTATTTTGTTTGTAGGTCGGGTTGGGCCTAAGCAAAGCTTGAAATATTAGGCCCAATCTCGACCTTGAAATTTGTGGGCCTGATATAGGCCTAAGCTTGGGTTAAGCTAAAAAATCAAAGTAAAAGAAGAACAAGTCCGTGAATTTTAAATAATTTAATAGAGTTATTAAGAGGAAAAAGAGTTAATAACGAAGAGAGATAATCAAAAGGAATTAATGGGAAAGAGAAGAGAATCTGGATCTATATATTAAAGTGGAACACTTGCCATGTGGTTGTTTTAGAATGCTCCGTCCCCAATCCTGAATTTAACCATTACCCGATGAGGCTAGAAATCCTAATCCTATTCTCGCCCCTGTAGATAAAAAGGAATCCCGCTTAGCCCAATCATTCCTACCGGCCGCAAAGCCGATTAATTGTAAAGAAAAAAAAGAATTTACTGACGTAGACGGAGTGGTTCAAATTGTCATCTCTAATTTATCCATTTTCTGCCAGTCTGGGTTCCTGGTTGGCCAACTTGCCAGCCCTGATAAGTAGAATAGCTTGGCCGTACTCATATTAGATCCGTGGGGGCATATCCAGAATTGAAGTTTCAGTCATGTCTCGCTGGATGTTGTCCTAATCCATTCATAACTCTACCAACAAAAATGGATTTCTATAGAAGTAGAATCTGGGACTGGGACCCATTGATACCTCCATCAACCAACAAAGTGGTTTAGGAATTAGGATAAATACAACTACCTCCCGAAAGGTGGGCTCTTATCCATAATTATCAATTCATGGAGCTGTAATTCAATCGGGTCTATCTTACAGAATTAAACCGACCAAACTGATTTATATATTGCTTTGAGTCGCGTAAAATGGGCCGGCTATTACTGTTTCAAACCTCTTTTCCTATCGCTGTAAATCACGTCAGGGCCGGCTATTACTGTTTCAAACCTCTTTTCCTATCGCTGTAAAATGGGCCGTGTTGGACTGGTGTCGTATGCCCTGCTGGATAGGGAACTATACTAGCCACCTACCTAATTTATTGTAGAAATTTTCGGGATCAATGATTGGACCATGCAAAATAGAAATACCTTTTCTTGGATAAAGGAACAGATGACTCGATCCATTTCCGTATCGATCATGATATATGTAATAACTCGGACATCCATTTCAAATGCATATCCCATTTTTGCACAGCAGGGTTATGAAAATCCACGAGAAGCGACTGGGCGTATTGTATGTGCCAATTGCCATTTAGCTAATAAGCCCGTGGATATTGAGGTTCCGCAAGCAGTACGGGCTGTGTTTTTTTTCCTTAAAGATATTTTGGGGGATCAGTTCGGTATGGCCCATAGTTCAAGCCCGTGTCGTGGGCTTGGGTATCGGCCAAATCAGGTTAAAAATGTCCAAACTTTTTATTTGTTATTTTTTAATTTTTTTGTTAAGTAAAACTAAAATACTTAATTTTTCTTTGGAAATAAATTGAAAAAAAAAAGAAATCTAACAAAGAAATGAAAAAAAAAACTTACCAAAATACAAGTTGCACAACAAATTGAAAAAAATAGGAATTTTATTTCATTTAAAATATAAAAAATTATAAATTGAAAATAAAAAATTATATTGTTGAAAAAATAACAAATAATCTAAATAAAATAAATAAAACTACTCCATCTCCTTGACTTTAATCATCTTCTTCATCAGGTGTAGTAGTGTCATGACCTTCTCTGTTTTGTAATTTATCCTCAACATTTAGCAAATCTTTAAAGTAAAGTAAATGTCTTTTTCTTGTTTCTCATGGAAAATCAAATGTCTGCCTAAGTATCTAATACCACCATTGCTACTGAAACTAAAGTCGATCTTACATTTTTGGCAAATGACTCTTTTTTCCTTCCCCACAACATCCTTTATTTTAAATACTTTCCAAATCAGGCTACTTAGGGGTGGCCATGAGCCGAGCTTCTCACAACCTATTTGATCTTGGCTCGTGAAATGCTCAGCTCGACTCGGTTAAAACCAAGCTTCGAGCCGAGCTCGAGCCTAATATATAGGAAACCGAGTCGAGCTCAAGCCTAATGAAGCTCGGCTCGTGAGGCTCGCGAGCCTACTCGAGCCTAGTATAATAAATAAATATTTTTTATATGCATACATATACATATACATATACATATAAATGTATATATAAAAAATAATTTTTATTATATAATAATATTATTATTTTTTAATGTATAATAGTAAATAATGTTTATAATTCTAATTTTTTGTATGTAAAATAAAAACACTTTTTTATATGTATATATTTATTTTTATATGTATAATAATAAATAATTTTAATAGTTCTCAATTTTTTGTATGTATAATAAAAAAAGTATTTTTATATTTAGAATTTTTATTGTTTAGAAAAAAACTTGGTTTGCAGTCGAGCTCAAGCTAAGCTGAGCTCAAACTTGCGAGCTTTGAACCAAGCCAAGCTTGAACAGATCAAGTCTCTAGCTCGAATCGAGCTTAGCTCATATACATATAAAAATAAATACATATATATATATAAAATAATTTTTGTTATATATAATAATATTTTATATATAATATTTTTATTTTTTATGTATAATTGTAAATGATGTTTATAATTCTTATTTTTTTGTATATAAAATAAAAACATTTTTTATATGTATATATTTATTTTTATATGTATAACAATAAATAATTTTTATAATTCTTAATTTTTTTGGTTTCAAGAGGAGGAGCCAACCATTTTTTAATTATAAAAAATAAAATTAATATAACTATACTTAGCCGGATGACTTGATTACCTGTTCAGAATCTCGACTTGATTTCAACTGTTGAACCCTCAAAATCCAAAGCCTCCTAAATTGCTAAGTGTATGACACTATGACACTATGACAGTATGAGATGAGAGATTGAGAAAATATGACATAATGAGAATAAAGAATTCAGAAAAGAATTCAGAATTGTTGAAACGGTGTGATGAGAATGGTGGAGGATTGGGCTATTTATAGGAATTGAAAATAATTCAATTGCCCCAAATACCCTAAAAGCTAGCCATTTTTTAATTGTTGGGAGGGGTATTTTGGTCATTATAAAGTCATTTATCACTTTACCCAAATGTCCCCAAAGTCCCAAACTAGCTATTGTATTATAGGATATAACTGTTAGAGGGCCATTATTGTGTTTTTGTTCTCCCAAAGCCAAAATACATAAATACCCCCCTATATAGCCACTTATAGGGTTTATAGTTGTTGATTGATGGGGTATTTCTGTAAAAACCCCTACAAAAACTAAAACTAGCCATTTAGGGGGTCATCCAAGGGCCCCAACAGCTAGTTTTCTTGGACGGGCTACACTTGGTCCGTTATAGGCCTGCGGGTTGGGCTGTTCTATGCTGTGCCACGGGCTGTGCTGGCACAACACGCAGAATCGTGCCATGTCGTGCCGGCCCATAGACCTGAAACCTCCAACCCAACACAGCTCACACGATCGTGCCATGCCTGGCACGGCCTATGTGCCGTCGTGCTGGGCCACGGGCAGCACGACTCAATTTACAGTTTTACTGATCATATAGTTAAATACTTAATATAATGATCAGCTGGTTTTCTTGTAGTTTTTGTTATATTTATTTTATAATAAGTAATAGATGTGAAGTATAATCGGGTCTAATCGGCTTAGAAAAAAAAAAAAAGAAAAGAAAATCGGGTCTAATTCGGTTATAATGAACTATCCCACTTAATAATTGGTCCGACTCTGTGAACTTGATAAACTAAGAATGGCATTAGATATGTCTTAACAAGTTGAGCAACAAGAGCTAGTTTATGAATCTATGCCGAGTTAGATCAAAGGTAAGCAGTTATTAGGCAGATTAATAATCTAGGGATATGTCCATATATAATTCAATCAACCTCCCATATATGGTAACCATCATTCAGAGATTCAGACATGAAAGTTTCATAACATCTGCTTCTATTTTATTAATAGATTTCCAAATAAACTTATTTAATAGGTAGCTCCATCAGCAGCAGCATTGGAGTTACTAGAGGTGCACTCTATTTATTATGGACACCCAAATTAGCTTCGGTTCAAGAGAGGAAGTAATGAGGTCTCTCACTAAGATCTACTTAGAGATCTTAATGAAAGCTACATGAGATGAGTTGGACACTTTACTGAGAGTGCCGAGTTCAGGAGCCAGCAAGCATTTGGAGGATTCTTCCTTGTAGAAGAAACCTAAGCACCCACATTCCTTGTTACACTTATCCCTAAACTTAGCTTGATTCATTGGACCATCTCCCTCTATGTACTCATTCAGGAAATGCTCAACAACCACAATTTTGTAATAATTTACATTGGCTTTAGCCTTGCAGAGAGGAAGAACGGGGTGCACAACTTTTGCTTCACCATGTCAAGCTAGGAGGCTTAGGACATATGCTACACATTGCTCATCCTCACAAACTCCGAATGATCCACATCTCGCAGGCCGCTTACACTCGCCCATCCTCCCGTTTCTGTCAAAGAGGGTGAATGTTACTTCCCAAGCATCCCACTCAATCTTGTCATAGTAGGTGTAGATCCTCAGATTACCATCCGATTCCAATCAAAGCATAGAATAGGTGCTATTGTTTTTTGGTCTAGCCCAGAAGTGAGTTGAATCATCAGAGGAATTGATCATGGAAGCTTCAAATTTTAAATCAAAAGCAAAGGCTTCATCTGTTTCAGGCTCACTGTTGAAGTTTACATAGGCCAGGGACTGTTGTCCGTTCCCAAACTCATCGTAGTTGTAAAGCAATGGATTTGAGGAGTTCTTATTCTTAAGATACAAAGCAACTCTTTTCTGCTCCATCACAAATCTATATGGTCCTTGGGATCCACCAACACAAGACACACGGCTAACGATCTTGGTGGGTCCGCCGAGTTGAAGCTCTTGACCTACCAAAAGCGTATCAGTTCTTCAAACCATGACGACAGAAATATCCATGACGGCAAAAAAGTCACTGAGGGCCTGCAATGAATCCATTATAAGCTTGCGATGACTTTAAAGCCATCGCAGACCTGCAATGGACTAAAGAACCACTGCACAACTACAACAAGTCAAAGTCATTCACGATAAGACATCTAGTAAATTGAGTGAATACGTGAGATTAGCTCTGACGTTATCTGTGCCATGCTAATATAAGAGACCCGTAAGGGGAAGTAGCACACATGTATCATGAGAATCCTTGGATGAAAGGAAACTTCGTCTTAGAAAGATCTCGCACGACATGTGGTGAACCCCTATTAGTATCCTCTTGACAACTGACACCGAATAAAAAATCTCCTTTCCAAATAGGAATCAAACCCCTTTTGGCCCCTTCCCTTCAGGCCTCGAGGTCTCCCCTTATAAAAAGGAGAATAAACCGTGATCAACACACGACTCTATCAACTCTGAGACCTTTGTTTACCTTTGCTGCTCAATAACGTTCAACCTTTCTTCGTCGAAACTGATGATGATGAATATGGCATTATTGTCTCAGCCTATAGCCCTCCCTTCCTTATATTTGTATTCTTTTGTTTGTTCAATTGTTAGAGAGGAGGCCCAAGGCCGGAGGTCTATATTTAGGCGATCAAAGCTTCATATTTTAGACTGAAAAAAGCTTTGAACAGGTAAAAACTAGCTAGCAATTCTCTTGTATTGATGGGCCGTCGTCGGCTTCTCATAAGGTTGAAGGAAAATGGATCTGGTCCAATTCAATCTGACACAGCGTGGAAGTAATGAGAACCGGAGCTGGCGATGCAAGCACCGGGCGTTCGCTAGCACCTAGCGAAAAACACCGATTTCTCTAGGAGAGAGAAAAGGTGGCGAAAAGAGGAAGAAGAGAACTTGAAGAAATTCTGAAAATCTTAAGTATGAATTGATGAATAACTTTGGGAAAATAGCAGTATTTATAATACATTTGGAAATTCTAAAAGAACTAGGAAAGAACATGAATCTTGATCTTGATCCTCTTGGGCTGTCTTGATAAGGTCGAACCCTCTTGGAATTCTTGGGCTTGATCTTCCAGCGTCCGATCTCCCTGGCTCTCCTTATGCATGAATCTAGGAGTCTTGGATTTCTTGATGCTTCTTGGAGTCTTTGTTGGATCTTGATTGGAGTCTTGAGTTATCCTTTTTTGACTTATCTTGGACTCTTGACCTTATCCTAGGAGCTGCCACCCCTAGGAGTGAGATGGGCCTTGGGATGGGCCTCCATCATTCTCCCCCACTTGGAGAGAACTCGACCCCGAGTCGTGACGAGGATAGGCAAGTGTTATCTCTGGTAGGTACCAGTGAAGGTCAGCAACGTTGAAGGCTTTGGATATACCCATATGATCTGGTAGGTCCACTATATAGGCATTATCATTAATCTTCTTCATGATCTTGTATGGACCATACTTCCGAGGCTTCAACTTGTTGTAGGTACCTACGGGAATTCTTTCCTTCCTTAAGAAGACCATAACCTCATCACCTACATCAAACACTTGAGGTCGGCGGTGTTTGTCTGTGGCCATCTTGTACTTGGCGTTGGATTGCTCTAGCTTCTGCTTCACGGCATCTTGGACGGACTGGATTTGTTCTGCCATCTGCTCTACTGAGATACTGGCGCTGGGTACCTTGGGTAGTTTCACTAAATCCAGTGCATGGTTAGGGACTTTCATGTACACGATGGAGAATGGGGATCTGCCTGTAGAACTATGCACTGCATTGTTATAAGCGAACTCAGCCTGGGCTATGGCGAAGTCCCACTGTTTCGGTCGTTCCTGGCATATGCTGTGAATTAAATTCCCTAAGGTTCGATTTACCACTTCTGTTTGTCCATCTGTCTGCGGATGGGCTGTATTGCTGAAATTAAGTGATGAATCAAACAACCTCCACAGGGTCATCCAAAAGTGACTGAGGAACCGTGTGTCACGATCTGAAGTGATGGTCTTGGGTACCCCATGTAAGCGAACAATCTCCCTGAAAAATAATTTGGCTGTTGCGGATGCATCTGCTGTTTTCTTGCATGGGAGGAAGTGGGCTATTTTTGAGAACCTATCAACCACCACGAAGACGAAGTCCATGTTCCTCTGGGTCTTTGGAAAGCCTACCACAAAATCCATGGACAAGTCTTCCCATATAGCAGTAGGAACGGGTAGGGGCATGTAGAGACCTATGTTCTGGGTTTGTCCCTTAGTTGTCTAACAAACATAGCACCTACTTACGATGGTAGACACGTTCCTTCTCAATTTCGGCCAGTAATATCGCCCCTTAACAGCTTCTATTGTTTTGTCCCTTCCCAAGTGTCCTGCTAGTCCACCCCCATGCAAATCCCTGATGATCTTTTCGCGGAGGGAGGTGCAAGGGATACACAGTTGTTCCCCTTTCATAAGGAACCCATCATAAATAAAGAATTCTTCTACTGACTGCTTATTCACACATTTCTCCCATACCTGTTGGAAGTCTTCATCTTGGGCATATAAGTCTTTTAGGCATTCAAAACCCACAATCTCAACGCTGAGGGTCTTGATGAGAGCTACATGCCTACTAAGTGCATCAGCCACTTTATTTTGTTGTCCTGTCTTATACACAATTTTATATGGGAACTTGTCTAGGAAAACAGACCATCTGGCATATAAATCACTTCTTAATTGCTTTTGCCCACTAAGATATTTTAGGGCCTGGTGGTCAGTATAGAGAACAAATTCTTTTGCAATTAAATAGTGTTTCCATGTTTTCAAGGCTCTTATCACAGCATAAAACTCCTTGTCATAAGTAGACCACTTTCTCCTGGCTTCACAGAATTTTTCACTAAAGAAAGCAATGAGTCTTTTCTCTTGGGACAATACAGCCCCTATGCCAACTCCACTAGCGTCACATTCAACTTCAAATAATTTATTGAAATCTGGTAAGGCATGAATAGGAGCAGTACATAACTTTTCTTTTATGAGAGCAAAACTTTGTTCTTGTTCTTCTCCCCATTGAAATTTCCCCTTTTTCAAGCATTCAGTAATGAGAGTCATGATACTACTAAAATTTTTAATAAAACACCTATAGAAAGTTGCCAACCCATGAAATCGCCTGACATCTGTGACAGTGGATGGGGTCGGCCACTCCCTAATGGCTTTCACCTTTTCCTCATCTACTTTCACACCATCCTTGCTTATAATAAATCCTAGGAATAATAAATTATCATTCATAAAGATGCATTTCTTCAAATTAGTATATAATTTATTTTCCCTCAATGTTTTCAAGACCTCCCTAATATGTCCCACATGCTCAGTGATAGATTTGTTGTATATCAAAATATCATCAAAATAGACTACCACAAATTTACCACTGAAGGGGCGCAATACCTGGTTCATCAGCCTCATGAAAGTGTTGGGTGCATTGGTTAGTCCAAAGGGCATGACCAACCACTCGAACAAGCCATCTCTAGTCTTGAAGGCTGTCTTCCATTCATCTCCGGGATGGATCCTGATTTGATGATATCCACTCTTGAGATCTATTTTTGAGAAAACTACAGCTCCGCTTAGTTGGTCCAGCATGTCGTACAGCCTAGGAATGGGAAATTTGTACCCAATGGTGATCTTGTTAATGGCTCTGCTGTCGATACACATTCTCCAACTGCCATCCTTCTTAGATGTTAATAAGGCAGGTACTGCACAAGGACTCATGCTGATTTGAATGTGTTCATTTTTCAATAATTCTTCTACCTTTTCTCGTAAAATTTCATTCTCCTTAGGACTCATCCTATAATGTGGGAGGTTAGGTAGACTAGCACATAGAACAAAATCAATATGGTGCCATATATCTCTCATGAGAGGGAGTTCATTTGGTAACTCCTCTGGAACTACATCATTAAATTCATCCAGTAGTCCCTGTATTTCAGCTGGAATTGTATTTTCATCATTAACATCTTCTCCTTTTACGACTAACAAATGTATCTCATGAGTATCCTTACATTCTTTAACAAATTCAGCATGATGATGGGTGATGGTAAGGAAATTTTTCTCATGTGCCTTGGGAGTATTTGTAATACTTTTTTCTGCTATGGGTAACAAAGTATAACGTGTACCTTCTTTTTCAAGTTGGTAGGTATTCTTCCTACCCATGTGCCTTGCATCTGTATCAAATTGCCAAGGCCTCCCTAACAAAATATGGCAAGCATCCATATCTACAATATCACAATATGCTTCATCATGGTACTTACTAATTGAAAAAGGTACCTTGCAGCGTTCTTTCACTCGTATGCCGCCTCCTTCCTTGATCCACCAAATTGTGCATGGGTTGGGATGTTTTTCAGGAATCAGCTGTAATTGTTGGATGACATCCCTGCAAATAATATTTTCCTGACTACCACTGTCAATAATTAAATTAAATAATTTTCCCTTGACAGTACATCTGGTACGAAATAATCTGTGCCTTTGAGAAGTATCCTTATTTTTCTGGGACAACATCAATTTTCTTACCACACAAGTATACTCCTCATGTTCATATGGACCCTCTTCATCCTCCCCATCAGGTCCACAATATACTTCCTCCTCAATATCTTCTTCCTCCTCCCCTTCTACCATATTAACTGCCTTCCTCCTGGGACAGTCACTGGATCTATGTCCAACCTCATTACATTTAAAACATTTAATAGGAGCAGGCCTTGCATAAGGGTTACTGGGTTTAGGAGGGTTGTACCTCGAGTATGTCCTCCTGTAGTAGCCTTACCGACGTTACTTGTACTTGCCGGATGAGAAGGTTGTACTGCCGGAACTGATTTGTTCCTGTCGACAGTTGCCGATCTGTTATCGCTCCCGCTGTACCGGCGATAATTATCACTGCGTGCCTTGTCCTAGAACATTAATTCTGCTTTCAAGGCTAGGTTCCTTGCTTCCTGCACACTAAGAACCATCTGTACACCAATTTTATTTCTGATAGACGGTCTTAAACCGCTTAGATAACGGGCTGCCTGCTGGTTATCACTTTCAGATAATTGATTTCTTTCAGCTAATCTCAAAAATTCAGATGTATATTCATTAACACTACGAGAACCCTGCGCACACCTCTGATAAGATTCAAACATATATTGTTCATAGTCAGGAGGTAAAAATCTACCTCTGATTAATTGTTTCATGCGCCTCTAGGTTCGAACAGGACCCCTTCCTTCTCTCATCCGAATATCTCTCATCCGTTCCCACCAAACAGATGCGCCTCCCTTTAATCGGAAATCTACTAATTTTACCCTTCGTTCCTCTGGTATTTCCATGTAATCAAAGAACCTATCGACTTCTGTGATCCAATCCAGAAGTCCCTCTATACCAAGATCTCCACTAAAAGTAGGAATATCTACCTTGAGTTTAAATTCATCATTATTTCTACGGGGGTTGAAATTACCTTGATTGTGCCAATTTCTACCGTTTCTGTCGTTGCCGGGAAGAACTGGAGCACCACCAAATTCGAAATCGTCATCACTGTTGTCGTCAAGAACTGGACGTCGGGACGCAGTAACGACGGGTGGTCTGTCGTGGTCGTCTCTTGCGATCTGCTGTGGATTTTCCCGGATTCGTGGGACAACCTCCCGTAACAAGGTTTACAGTTGTTCAGTCACCTCTGCCAACTGCCGTTCGATGTTACGTGTGGTTGTACGCTGCTCTTCAATTGCTCTCCAAATAGCTGGGAACCCCTGATCTCCGTCACGGGGTGGGTTGCGACTGCTACCATCTGGGTTGGACATGACTGGGTGAATTCCCTGCTCTGATACCACCTGACGTAGCATAGAAGCAATGAGAACCGGAGCTGGCGATGCAAGCACCGGGCGTTCGCTAGCACCTAGCGAAAAACACCGATTTCTCTAGGAGAGAGAAAAGGTGGCGAAAAGAGGAAGAAGAGAACTTGAAGAAATTCTGAAAATCTGAAGTATGAATTGATGAATAACTTTGGGAAAATAGTAGTATTTATAATACATTTGGAAATTCTAAAAGAACTAGGAAAGAACATGAATCTTGATCTTGATCTAGATCCTCTTGGGCTGTCTTGATAAGGTTGAACCCTCTTGGAATTCTTGGGCTTGATCTTCCAGCGTCTGATCTCCCTGGCTCTCCTTATGCATGAATCTGGGAGTCTTGGATTTCTTGATGCTTCTTGGAGTCTTTGTTGGATCTTGATTGGAGTCTTGAGTTATCCTTTTTTGACTTATCTTGGACTCTTGACCTTATCCTAGGAGCTGCCGCCCCTAGGAGTGAGATGGGCCTTGGGATGGGCCTCCATCACAATCCAATGGATGTTTTGGACCAATTTGGGCTGGTCCAATTTAATGTCTGGACCGTCTAATCTGTTCAAATTTATTTTGATTTAGATTGATTTCAGCCCAAACCTGGTTCATTGACACATATATTCTTATCTTATATCAATGGACCAGATATTGGCTTAATCCAACCCAATCCAATATAAATTTATTACGGATCAACCATGTCCAATCCAATTTAATAAATATTTTGGATTGGATTGGTCCAATCCAATATGTCTTATTAGTCCGTCCAATCCATCCAAATTTGATTTTGGACTGGATGGGGTTCAATCCAAAACCAGTCCATTAACTCCCTTACTCATGGAATAGGAAAAAAACTTGCTGACAGCCAAGAAGCTGTTTGGTAAGGCCCCATTGATTATAAATAAATGTATCTCAAAATATCTAGATTTGGGTCTTACAGTACTTGACAAATTAGACAAGCAACGCGTTTTGGTGATTAATGAAAAGGAACAAAGTGTTATTTTATATATGCTCTATCTATGGGTGATTCACTGACGCCATTAATTTATATAGACTATCAAAGAGATGGGCACTCTCTAATTCTCTATTCTCTTTGTTGGTTCAGTTAATTCCAAAACTGTGTCTATGTAATTAATTGATTCTTATTTCCTAATAAGCTTAGGGCATTAATTCAAGATGAATATATATGTCATTGGTGGTCATACTAATTAGCTAGAAATGCACATATTAAAATAATTAATATTGTTTAATTACCCTTTGGTTTACAATGCTGATTTGGGCAAGAACATGACATTATTTGGCAAAAACATGAGAAAAATACTAAATAAATATAGTGCTGCATCTGACCATATCTCTTGCTTCTTTTTAAGGGGTACTTTTACCACATAATGTTGAAACTTGTAAATGATCTCACATCAAAGCAACGACCAATGTCTTCTTTGGAGTTTAGTAAAAAAAATACTAAATTTGCTTAACATTGGTGATATTCTATATTCACAATTGAAAAATCTTTTTATTTTAAACTCTGTTTGATTTTACTTTTAAAAAATATTTCTTTTAATAAGTGCTTCTTTTAAGAGCTGGGACCATACATTAAGTGGTTATTAAGTGCTTATATGTGTTTGGTAAAAAAGTGAAGAAGAAGTACTTTTTTAAAAGAAGCACTTCTTAACAAAGTGACCTCAAGGTTGATTTTTTTCAGCACTTCTTGGAGAAGTGCTTTTTCCAATCAAATGGGACAAACCAGTCCCTGTTAATTTTTTAATACCCAAAATACCCCCACACAAGGGTTTTCTTCCCTTTCCTCCCATTTGAACACAGCAAACCAAGGAGCAACGCCTTAAATTTCCGGTCCACTGATGACAATCAATGGTGGGGAAAAACGACCAGCAGACCTGTTGTTTTGCCCCTTTTCTGTTTTTTTTGTGAAGTTTTTCTTCGATTTGAAGCTATTTTCTTGGGTTTTTTAAGTTTGAAACTCCCCTCTTATCTGTGTTCGTAGATATGCTTTTAGACTAATTCAACGGCGAAAATCCCACTGTCTAGTCGCTGGCGACAAGAAGATTAGTTCGCCCAAACTCCTCCCCTCCATATTTGGTGTTCTTTTTTATTTTTTTGGATGATTATTTGTTTGATTTGAAATTTTTTGGTTTCAAATGAGAAAACCAAAACTTTTTCGCTTGTTTTTTTTTTTGCATTGTCTATGAATTGGTTACTATTCATAAGTAGGATTTTTGGGCATTTTTTTTTTGTTAAAAATCATGAAAAAAATTTGCTGAATTTGGATGAATATTTGGTGATGTTAAATTCACTCTTTGGTGAATCACTGTTATTTCATTTTTCTCCCTTAAAAATACAGTATCCTGTGAATCCTACAGGTTGCTGCTAGATACATAGATTTCTGTCAATTTAAAATAGGGTCATTTGTTGAAACATCTTGTGAAGTATTTTGTCATTGCTGAAGCCTCCCCTGAAGTTTGATAACTGCATCACCTCCCTGAAATTTTTTACATAGTTGCAAATAGGCCCCCTGTTAAATTCCCCTAACAAGAGGCATGGAAATGTCCAAAATACCTATGCAGTTACTTTTGATCAAAATGTTTATCTTCCAATTTTCTTTATATCAATCACTACCCCAAGCTTCTCCAACTCTTTTCTAAAATTGATTTATTTTCGAAATTTTCCCTTCATATCAATTCCTCAAAGATAAAAACTACAATTTTAAACTCTCTTTTCTTTGTTGTTTATAAAGTTTGTATTATTTTTCTATAGAAATTAGTCTCAGTAGTAAACCTACATGGATATTTAGGACATGTTCATGCCTCTTATTAGAAGATTTTCACAGATAAGATCTACTTGCAAGTTGCAACTATGTCAGAAAGTTTAGAAGAGATAATTAATTAGAATTATCAAACTTTATAGGAAGTTCAGCCATTTACCCTTTAAAATATATGTTTTTGTTTAATGTATGACAATATAAAACAAGAATTTGGACCTCCGACGTTTTATTTTCGTAAAATTCTGTCTTATATCGGCTTAGAGGCTGAACCGCTATTCCCACTGGATCAATGTACGTATCAGCAGATCATCAACTTGTGTCATCATAACAATAAATTAAAAAATTTGAAAATAATAAATAGTATAAACTCCTTATAACATGTTAAACGGGTAAGATGGATCAATTGTTCAATTGTCTAGATGATGGATATTTGACTTAGTCAACAGTCTTTTCTAATATAGCACTATAGCAGGTTACAGGTTGATCCAAACCGAAATCATGATCGGGTCACTGGTTCAACTGGCCGGATCTTGGTTGTTGAAAACACTGTTGCCTCCTTAAGTGAGTGCAAATCCATGTTTCCCAACTTTTTATTATTTATTTTCATAGTTTTTTTGAGTAAATTGCTGAAACCTTCCCTGAAGTTTTTTATCGTTGTTGAAACCTCTCCTGAAGTTTAGTAATTGCAATCACCTCCCCTGAATTTTCTAATACAGTTGCAAGTAGACTCCCTCTAGTAGAATCTTCTAAAAAAATGCATGAAAATATCTAAAATACCCATTCAGTTACCACTGAGTTTGATTTCTACAGGAGGAGAAAAACAATAAAGACTTTATGAACAACAAAAACAAAGAATTTAAAGTTGCAGCTTTACCTTTGAGTGATTGATATAAAGGGTAAATTTAGAAAATAAATCAATTTCTGAAGAGATTTGGAAAGATTTGAGGTAGTGATTCATATGAAGAGAAAATTTGGAAAATAATAATTTTTTATCAAAAGTAACTGCATCGGTATTTTAGACATTTTCATGCCCGTTTTTAGAAAATTCTACCAGAAAGGGTCTACGTGCAACTATGTCAAAAAGTTTAAGAGAGGTAATATCAATTACCAAACTTAAGAGGAGGTTTCAGTAATAATCAGAAATTTAAGATGAGGTTTCAGCAATTTACCCTTTTATTTTTAAGACATGACAATTATGGTCTCTCTTAAAATATTAATTTTTTGGGTTTAACTATAATATCAAAAAAAACTTGTACTCAATCAACCAATATCATAAAAGTGATAACCAATCAGGTGCTTATTTATCAAATTCACAGGTGATTTTCATTGTTCAATGTTCTTTTGGTATCATGTATTTCCAGCAGTATAGATTTTTTTTTTCATTTTTATTATATGTTTAGTGCCCTAATTATATGAAATTTCAATACAATATTTTTAGGCAAAACCTAGGCTATAGGGTTATTGGAATTGTAGAACTCTGTGCATTATATTCTTGTATGTAAGTTTTGCAGCGTAGCTTGGCTGACGTTTAGAGCTGGTTGGGCCTAACATTTTATCACTGCCCTTCAGTGGTAGGTCCCATTGTTGCAATGGGCCAGGTGGCAAGTTATGGGCCCCAGACCCCTCTTTGGGTCCTCTGTCCAGAGTCAAGATTCCCCTTTATATTATATGTAGTTGCTTATTTTTGATAACGTGGTAGCACCTTGATGTGTAGTTGCCATCGTTACCAAGATCTAGTCCCAAATTGCTATAAATAGAAACCTATTTAATGTTGCCCAGCTCAATGGACTTCGAAATCTTTAGTCTGGCCCAATATGCACTTAGACCAGGCTGTTTCTACACATCAGTGACCATTTCAGTCTACCCTATGCTGTTTAGCGGGCTGTAAAACTAATGATAAAAATCTATGCAAGTAATAAAAAAAATAAAAAAAAAGACCTACAACCATTTAAATTTTTATTGTAGGCCCTCACTAGCATGGGACATTATCATTGATATCACAGGCTGCTGAACAGCCACCGTGTTGTGTTCAACTAATTCCAATTTCTACTTACCATGGACTAAACCTAGACGAACCTGGCCCAACTCATATTGGTTCCATGGACTAAACCTAGAATTAAAGTTTCACTCATGTCTTGCAGCTGGATATGAACTTCCCAAATAAAGCCCATGGAAAAAGCCCAATCCATTAATACCCCTGCCGACAAAAAGGATTTATATAATGTACAATTGGCCTGGACCAAATTGATACCTCCACCAACCAACAAAGTGGTCTAGGGTATATACAAGTAATACAACTACTTCAGGAAGGTGGGCTCTTGACTGTAGTATAATTATTTAATTCATGGATTTAACAATTCCAAGGTTGTTGGCATTTCTTCTTATATTTTTTCTATTTTCATCTTTTTCTTTAGCAGGAAGAGCAGGGAGAGAAAACCCAAAACCCATTGCATCACATGCATAATCATGTCACAAACCTTAAGGCATTTATTTCTTTTACATACAGATACACAAAATCCATCATCTATCTAGTTAGATATCTTGATATAACCCACATGAGAGGGATTTGAGACCTTAGCTAGAGTGCCAAGTTCAGGAACCACCAAGCATGTAGAGGATTCCTCCTTATAAAAGAAGCCCAAGCAACCACAGTCCTTGCTACACTTATCCTTGCAGTCAGCCAGCTTCGTGGGTCCATCTCCCTCGTAATACTTGTTCATCCAGTGTTCAACCCCCTCCACTTTGTAGTAATCCACCTTGGCTCCGGCCTTGCACGGCGGGAGAGCTGGCGGTGCACAACTCTTGCTCCAACCTATCAACCCCTGCGTCCTAGGGCAAGCCACGCACTGGTCGTCCTCACAAACTCCTAACGACCCACATTTGCTAGGCCAGTGGCACTCGCTCTCTCGCCTAGTGTTGTCGAAGATGTCCACGTTTCTGTCGAAGAGGGCGAGAGATAACTCCCACGCATGAAATCTGGAAAGATCATAATAAGTGTGAACCCTGAGGTTGCCGTCCCACTCCAATCGAAGTATCGACAAGGTGCTATTGTATTTGGGTGTTGCCAAGATGGTATTCATCACATGAACAGTGGAGTTATCGACATCAATATCCAATCTTAGCTCATACTCTCTCACCTTAAATGTGGGAGAACTAGTAAAGGCTACCTTCGTCAGAGACCCATCTTGAACTCCCAAATCTTCAGAGGTATAATAGAGAATTGGGTTGGCCGAATTGTTGCTCTTCAAGTACAGAGCCAATCTCTTCTCCTCCAAGACTAAACTGTAAGGCCCTTCTGAGTTATCTTCAATAGACGCACGGCTAACCAGCTTATTGGGTCCGCCAGGGCGCAGTAGCTGGCCGATGAAGAGAGTGTCGGTGGGGTGGTCGAAGCTCTGCCACACAAATCTACGTCGTCTGTCAAGTAAGACCAAGTTGCCGTTGGGAAGCACTTGGAGGTCAACCACGCCCTTGTTGGCAGTACCAGTCTGCCAAGCAATCCGACCATCAGCGTCGGCCAGGACGAGATTGCCGTCGGCGCCAAATGTGAGAGTGGCACCCTCGCCAACTGGGTTGCCACGGTTTGCTTCCCAGACCCAGCGCATGGGCTCGCCTTCTGTATTCACACCCATTCTCATCGCTAGGGTATACTTGTGAGGAACGCTGGTGTAGAAGCAGAGAGCGAAGGGCGAGGGTGCGGCGAGCGGTAAGAGACGATAGTCTGCATAATATTCTACGTAGTGTTGACCGAATTCGCCTTCATTGACGAACTTGAATGTTTTGGAAGGAGGAACGATGGCTTGAGCCAGGAAGAAGAGGAGGAAGATGAGAAGGAAGAAGATGGAGATTGGTGATGAAGAAGACATTGTTGCTTGCTTTGCTCTTGGTCGGTGTAGGCTGCTGCTGCTGCTCGATTTGAATTTATTAAAGGAGGTCAAGTGGCTCTACACAGATAAGAGTAGACTCCCAGTTAGAATTAATGGCTCCACGCTGGTTTTAAGATCTATAATGGGAAAGCAAAATCTGGCAATATTTGACTTTGACTTTGACGAGATGTGCACGCATTATTTTCAGAAGTGCTTTAGCAGTTTATGAATTCTGATTGCAATTTTGCAAAACAAGGAGCGGCCACACACTTCGCAAAACAAGTAGTCAAGTAGTTTAAGCACAGGAGAGATGATTAGGTATGTAATAATATACAGAAAAAGCATACCACATGGATGATCTAAATTGGACACGTGGTGATAAACAATATATATGGACGGTAATAATTAACCCTCGATGGGGAAGGATTGGTTATTTGCTTATTTATAAAAAAAAGGCAAATATTTTAAACTTGATAAATTATACCATTAAGCTATGTTTGATTTGTAGGAAAAAGTATGGAAAGAAAAAAAAATTAGGAAGCCTTCAAAAATCTTGTATTGATTTTTCTGCATTACCAGCCAACTCCAACACCTAATCTCAACAAAACACAATAAATGGCACTCTCTTTCATTCGAAATTCCTGTGTACCTTTGGATTTTGAAGAGGAATTAGGGGGAAAAAGCAGGAAGTGAAGAAATCACCCGGATTCAATGAAAATCCCATCAAACACATTTACGATTATGCAAACAAACAAAACCAAGAGGACAATTAATTAAATAGTAGAGATAATTTAAGAAATTTATCTAAAAAAATTAACTTTGTGTATTTGAAAGCTTAGTGTGCATGACAGGTTACAGTAGATGCGGGGGGTAAAGATGTAATTACAGTCAACATTCCTTTAATTTTTCGGGAAGAAGATGCATAGATGGAAAACTAAAGATGGGCTTTGACATTTTAAATTATTAAAATAAAATGTCCAAGCTCTCAATATTTTTTCTGTATCTAGTAGTTTTAGTTTTGATATGGATATGGTACATACGATACAATGGCATACGTTTGGATGCTTTTAGTTTTAAACCTAGATTTATTCTAACTGCCAAGTTTTTTCACCTATCAAGAGATAGGTGGAGTATGGACAGGCCCATTATAGAATTCTGATTTTCACTGTAAATCTACAACATTTCAAAAGGTTAATTATCTCCACTCTATACATCAATGTCGCTCATGAATTAGCATTAATTCTGAACTGGCACCTATCCTAATTGTACTTTGAGCCTATAAATTCCAACCTTGGTTTAAACCGTCATTCTCCATTTTTATTATTGTGTTAGGACAGTATTGAAATAGAGAATAATGGCCTTAATTACATGTATTGATGTGGCCCTCCAAAACATCAATTCAATAAAGCTGGGGCCATACCAATACATCAAAGGCTTTGATGTTGGGAATATCTCTCTTTAATTTGTCATTCATGGGAGATATTCCTGTTATACAGTGGTGCTGTTATGTGGATAAGAATGTTGGAACAGTTTGTGGGTGTTCTGATTCTAATCTATACTTGTCACTTGTCCAAGCATCAGTCCATTTCTGTTTGCCGCATGTTTTGTATATTGTCCCGTAGAGAAAAAAACAAGAAATGAAAAGAAGAGAAAAATCTATTTGACAAATGGCTTCCGCAAGATTTTTTTTTTTTTGAAATCCAGCTTGAATTGGAAAGATGGGGAGAAAGGAACAAAGTAGGTGGAATGTGATATGGATAAAGATAAAAGGCAACAACAGTTGCAATTATGTGACAAGGATAGATCAATAACTATTTAGCTGAGTGATAGAGTCATATTAGTTGCAACTTGCAAGTATGCAACATCATTGAGGGGTGTAATACAACATAAATGTTTTTGTTTTTATTTGTTTTTAATATCGAAAAAACAAAAATATGTTGTTAAACAGGAAAAATAAGTTGATTTTGTTTTAAAAAAAGTACCATCTAAATAATGGTTTTTAAAACAAAAACAAATTATACAGTATATAATTTATAAAATGATACTCAATAACCAGATCAAAACATGTTTTTGAAGCCACAAATTTAAGAACATGCTTTTAATTTCAGTTTTGAAAATAAAGAATACATACACAATCAAGAAAATGTTTGAATTTTTTTGTTTTTTTTTTTTTGAGAAATAATTTGTTTTCAAACCAAAACAATTCATGTTGCATAACGTCCCCTTACAGAGTGTTTCGCCAATGAGTGAGTAGGTGTATTTGTTTTTTAAAACAAAACAATTAGTACATGGGGGTGCAAGTTGGGTACCCAAATTTGATGAATTTACATTGCATTGAGTTGAGTTCAGGCATTTCAGCTAGGCCCATTTAACTTTTACCAAACTCCCAACTATGGGTGCAATTTGGGTAGGCATGGTCAAGTCTAAACCGACCCGATCCACAATTTTTACACACTAGACTTGGATTTTTGATCCTCAGGCTAGGCTTAGTCTCAAAAGTTCAAGTTTTTTAACTTTTGGGATATGCTCAGTCCTATCCCTTAGGTAGCCTGAGCCAACCCATCTTATCCCAATTTAGACCCCGTCCAAATTAAAATCAATTTGGATGGGTTGGACTGACCAATAAGACATTGAATTGGACTAGTCTAGATTTAATGGTTCAAAGTATTTATTACATAGGATTTGACCCAGACTATCTATAATGGATTTATATTTAGGGTTGCCAATGACTCGGGTAAGACCCGATGCAACCAGACCGATTGGGGCGATTCTGGTTTCAAAACTTGTCCTGATGGGTCGGTCCGGTTCTTAAAAAATTCCCAATTACTATTGGGTCAAAACTGGGTCTACCTTGTCCTGAACCAATTTGGACCCCTACAATTATTTTTTAGCAGGGTTTTCATTGTATTTTAGGTTTTTAAAGGGGTTTTATTACATTTTTTAGAAATGGTTATTATTAGCATACATATCAAAATCGGGTTCATTGAGTTGGACCTGATTGTCCCAAGAACTTATCGGTTTGGTTCTGGGTGTAGAATTATAGACCCTATAGGGTCTGGGTCGGTTCCAAGTCCACAAGTTCTATCGGTTTCGGGACCAATTCTACCTAGTTCCGATCCATTGACAGTCCTATTTATATTGGATTGGGTTAGTTGAACCAATATCTGGTCCATTGATAGAAAATAAGAATACCAGTCTCAATGGACCAAGTTTGGATTGGGAAGATCTAAATCCAAACCAATTTGAACATATTAGATAGTCGAGATTGAATTCCTTTAGTCCAAAATGGTCCAAAGTATTTATTGGATTAAAATGGACCTGGACTCATATTGAACCAGATTGAATTGGACAAAATCTGGTCCAAGTGGCACCCTTTATTATACATGCTTTATATCATATTGTGTTATTTTATTTACATAAACGTTATAAAAGGACATACAATATATATATTACATAAAATTTAATTAGTTTTAGCCCTAAAGCCTGGGCCCAACCCATGATCACCCTTAGGGAAGATTAAGAAGAAGAGCCTATAGACTACAAAATAGGACATCTCCAAATGACAAAAAAGAAACCAAGTCTTTGAATTAATGGTGGACAGAGCACCTAATCCAAATGTTATAGTGGGCCATATGATGAATGTTGCCCAAAGTAAATGATACGGAGCTAAATGGCGTTCAAGGTGCACTAATGAGAAGACCAATTAGGGTTGGTAGGATATGCACAGGGGTGGATACGAATCGAGCTTTTCACAAGCTATATGAGTTTGAATCATGAAAATGTGAATTTGATTCAGATTAGATTGAACTTTAAACCCAACATATATATAATCTCATTTGCTAATCGAGTCAAACTCGAACCTAATGAAACTTGTGAACCTAATTGAGCTTATATTATATAATATTTATAATTTTGTATAAATAATAATAATTTTTTATATGTATTGATGAGGGACGATCTTCCCTCAAATTTCATCTTAACACATGATGACACAAACGCTTTATGGCACCTTGTCACCGCACGTAACGTGACCACACTTGTACAACAATTCAGATCTTTATCAACAACACAACCCATAAGGTCCAAGTAAAATCCAACCTCCAAATTAGAATGGATCCAGGAATGTACTCCCAACCTAGTCACCGGATGATTGCACCCGACCCAAGTCCCAGGCTACCACCAACATAAGAGACATCTTTGACCTTAATGCACCTTCGACGTACATGATGAGCTCCCCCTTATCTCCGTCAACACGAAAGGTTCAACTTGTACATTATGCCAACATGGGCAACCTGGAAATTCTAGAAACTCACTTCCCCACTTTGGATACAAGATGCATGTAGATCGCGGAAGTGTGACATGAGTGTGCCACGAGAATGACAGGCATGCCAGCATCAACCGCTTAGACGTGCATACTAAGGCCTACCGCCTAACTTGCCTCTCACGCCATGTTTAAGCCGAGCCATGAGCCCTCCTATATAAAGGTAAGTTGCCATTGTCTAAGAGCGCCACATACTCTTTTTTTCCTACACTTGCTTCCTTTTTCACCTCAGACAGCTCGGCATCTACTGACCTAATAATCATTAGATATTATAGACCGAGGCATCCACCTAACCCCTCTAACTTGTTTTTCAAGTTCTCATTACTAGGGTCCACCCCTAGTTTGAGGTCATCAGCGTCAGAATGGATCAACACTTTTGATCTTCGTCATGTATAATTTTTTATATGAAGCTCTTGATTCACTCACTATTGAGCACAAGCTGAACCAAATTTGAATGTCTAAACATTTAAGTCAACCAAATCTAATATCTTTCTACCAAGCCATTCAGCTCAAATCTACCATGAACTAAGATAAAACACGTTTTGACTTTACCCTTCAATTATTGGAGGTACTACTGTACCTTGTATGAGATGAGGTTTCTATATGTAAAATGAATGTCACCCTGATTTTGAAATTCAAGGAGTTGTTTTAAAGTTAAGGAAGAAGAATTGGTAGATTCAATATATCTTTGGACATGGCTAACAACAACAATTTGAAAATGTTAAAATGAATAATATGCATTTATGAAAATGATAGCTTGGTCGCTTTTTTTGATACAATAGGGAGGGGGAAACGACGAAAAAACAACAAAGCAGAGAAAACAAAAACTACACCCAAGAGAAATTAAAAGAAGGCATATCGCTTGCTAAATGACCCCCAGAATCAAAGAAACAAATGTCACATAATACTTGATCTTCTAATCTCGGACTAGATAGATACATTAGTTGAGCGACCCAAGCTTACCTACCGATCCGCTTTAAAATTTGCTTCAATAGGAGATGACCAGGTCGAAGCAGCTACAAACATGGAAGCATTCATCAATCAAGTTTTCGATATTCCAATGAGCTATTATACAATGATGAAGGCAATCTATGATAATACGAGAATCCCCTTCAATAATGAATTTGTGTTGAGGAAACTTAGTCGCTATAGTATGGGCTTCGAGAGCAGCCCAAGCCTCAACTTCATTTATCAAACATGTGAGTATATCCCTACAACTGATCCAAAGAGTCTAACCATAAATGTGGCCCCAATAGCACATCTACCATCTGGTTTCTTAGAAGCATCAAAATTAATCTTCACTATATGCAGTTCCATTTAATTATCTTATCATCACTTCCCTTTGGTCTATTAGAAAAAATAGGTTGACAACAATTTATATACTCTTCAAAGTCCCTTTTAGCTTTTCCAATGACCTGGATGGGCTTTATTATGGAAAATTTTGTTATTTCACCTCTTCCAAATATTCCACAACATTATACTAGTTTTCTCAGGGATTAAATTATCATTCAAATTGTTAGGGGGAGCCACTACTCTATCCCACCACTCCTCTATGTTTTTTGATAAAGAAGGTGTGGGCATCGTGTCACAAAAGTTTTGCCAGATTTGCCTCACCTTATCACAACTGTGGCGGAGGTGTTTTAGGTCTTCTTCATTCCCGCAAAATGGGCATTCCACTACATCAATAAGCCCTAATTTTTTTAGTCTTTGTTTTGTCAATAGCTTAGTATTCAACACTAAATATAGAAAGTAGTGTATCTTTGGAGGGCTTCTTAAGTTCACAATTTTATTGAGTCTCTTAATTCGGTCATTGCCGTTTGAATTTCCTTCCAATACATAGTATGTCGAGTTAATGGAGTATTCACCATTTAGGTTGAGTTTCCAGATCATTCTATCCTCATCATCCCTAGATGGTATAGGAATAGCCCGGATTTGATCCCATTATTGAGGGCTGACCTTATCAATAATCTTTTCTTTATTCCATGTTTTTGAGTCAATGATAAACTCACTAACCTTACATTGATGATCTGTCTGGGGGTTTGTTTCCTCATTGGCTAAGGTATCATTACCCATCCACACATATGTCAAAAAATTCATAGATTTCCCATTTCCTAACTTCCACCCAATTCCTTTCTTTAGAATGTCTCTAAAATGGAGAATACTCCTCCATGCCCAAGAGATTGATTTCTTCGATTTAATTTGCCAAAAATCCTTGTTTTTGATACACTTGTCTTTGATTAGTTGCACCCATAAATTCTTATTTTCCACCCTAGCTTGGCAATACTTACTTCATTCACCCATTTTAGGTTTTTTAAACCCCATCCTCGATTTCTTCTTGATTTACATATTATTTCCCATTTCACTAAGTTGATTCCTCTCTTGTTATCCCGATTCCATAGAAAGTTTTTTTTTTTTTTGCTTTTTCTCATTATTGTCTATCACATTTCTTGGGAGTCTGAATAAATGTGTTCATCATCTCATAGGCAACCAATATGTTACCAATGATGTGTTGTGTCGGCACGAAAGCACTTTGAAAAGGGGAAATAATGTCTCTTAAAATAGGTTTTAGTCTATTAATCAAGATTTTCGCTATGATTTTGTATATCGTGTTGCATAGGCTAATTGGTGGGAATTTATCCACCATGTCAAGGTTGTCAACTTTTGGGATGAGAGCTATGAATGTTTTATCAGTACCTCTGGTCATTTTCCTTGAGTGAAAGAAAGCTTTTAACTGTGTCTTCTACTGAATTACCATTGATTGTCTTGTACTTTTTTAAAAAATACGCATTTAAGCCATCTTGTCTAGGAGATTTGGAATCTCCCACAGAGTGGATTGCATTCCAAATTTCTTCTGAAGACATCTCCCTAATTAAGGCAAACCTCCATATTACTTGTGTGGCCTCTATTAAACCTCTCCATAAACTTTTCAAAACAGATCTTTTATCTCCTCCATGCCTTCAATGTAGTTCCCATTACTGTTTTTTATTTTGTGAATCCTATTTCTGCTCCTCTTGGTGAGGGTTGAAGTGTTAAAACAACTTAGTATTTTTGTTCCCACACTTTAACCAATCAATTTTCGTTTTTTGAGCCCAGAACTAAGCTTGGTCGCTTATTGAATCCTGTATTGGTGGCACCCATTGAATTGTCTATACAAAAAAAAGTTAAAAAAAGATATAGGGGAGAAGTCTTCCTTTTTCTTTTTGGGTGTTTTGTCGTACTATTTTTTTTTTTTATCTCGAGGCCCATCTAATTAGGTAGTGTTTTATTTTATATTTTTAAGCATATCGGAAGCAAATTTTTAAGAATTTAGAAATATCCTACAATCATGGATCTTCTCTTGAAAGTTGGCACTTCATTAAAAAAGTAGAAAAGACTTGGAGAATTGTAATTATATTAACCAATCACGGATTCTCTCTCTCTCTCAATCAAAGTAGCATTTCTAATCACTTCAGTAGTGAAGCGGGAGTCATTCCCTGTTCTCATGGGAATGACTCCCTAAGAATTATCTGTTATCATAGACTTTTCCTAAGAATTAATAGATCCACCCCTCTCTCTTAATCATTAATTTTTTCCCATTCTTCTCACAAAAAAGATTTCGTTTTTTTTGGAAAAAAAAAAAACTTTTGATTTGTAACAATATTTTCTCTATCCATTTCTATTGACCATTCAATTTTATTATCAAAAAGAATGAAAAAGAATGAAAATGGAACCAAAACATGACCTCAATATCTAATTAATTGTATTCAACCTTGTAACCCCATCTTCAATTCTCCATAAAAAAGCTGGGATGCTTGGGATAATGCTGGCCCATTAATGCATGACTATTAACAAAGTTGATTGGACCACAGTAGACGCACAGTTCTTGATGACCAACAGAAAAGGTGCCAGTTGGGTACGTAGTTGAATTGAGGCTCGGCAAATAAATCTACCATGGTTGTCAATTTAAGACCAATTTGCCAACTTTTGAGTAATCCAAGGCAGACCACAGTCTTGGTGGTTGCCACGGTTGGGTTCCATCCATCACATCATCTACACCGAACTTGGGTGGGTTTGTTTTGGTTAAAGCCCACGCATGTTCACTTAGATTTTTTTTAAAAGCCCGTAGACTAATAATTAATTTATTGTATAAGGTAAACATAGATATTATAATTATTCTTGTTCTTTTGAAAAAAAAAAAGAAATATTAGTTAAGGGTCTCAAAACATGGGTCTCCAAATCCGGGCTTAAATGTTCATGATGATATCAAAATATTATGAAAAATAGAAAGGGTCAATATAAGCCCAGCTTCAACATGATGAAATCTATCGTTACACTTAAGTAAATTCTTTTTTATTCTCTTCCCTCTCTCCTCTCTCTAATAGTTGTTTGTAACATCTCCCCTCCCCCCCCCCCATTAAATCCTTATTTACTATTGAAATTCTTTGGAAATGTTTATCTATACCATATATAAAAGTGTGAATGTAGCGTGGAAGTTGTTTTGGATTAAAATTATCTTTTATTTTTGTCTGAGAAAGGGTATATAAGTTATTTTATTATAGCTTTAATGTCAAATTTAATGGCTACTAAAATGCTCATATTTGTTATTTAATACATTTCTAATTGTAAAGGTTGAAAATGTACATCCAATTATTACTTTCCACCTCATTTAATGTCCTCTAGTTAAGTCTTATACTTAAGGTATTAAATCCTATTTTCTCTTATTAAATACTATATTTTTAAGTTATTTTCACTAATAAAATGCTACTAATTAGATCTATGTCAATATTTTTAACAGTATAAATCCATTTGCATTAAAATTGACTAAAAAATAAAACTATTCTTTATCCAAGTGGTGGTTAATCAATTCAACCATCTGAATCAAATTGATCAATCTACAAAATCATAGTTAGGTAATAAAATTTTTAAAATATAAAAAATTACAAAAAATTGTAGAAAAATTAGACATATTTATGTAATCAAATTATTTTTATTGATAATGAAAATTAAATCATAATTTAGAATTAGCCAAAAATGAAATATAAAAGTTAATAAATAGTTCAATTTTTGGGTTAAATTATTAAACTTTAACGTCATAAATAAATAATAAAAATTAATAAAATATAAAAATACAAAAATAAAAAATGCATACATTTTGCAAAAAAAAAGCGTCCAGCCACATGTATAATATCATATATTTATCATATTAAACAAAAAGTAAGTATAAAATATTAGAATTAGTTTTACACAAAAAAATACAAAAAAGAACTATAGTAAAAATTGAACACATCTATAATTCTATATTTACACTAGTATTAAAAATATGAATAAGATTGTGAAATTTTGTTTTGACTAAAATACTCATTTTTGAATTTAGTTTCTATTTAATTGTGAGGTTTAAATTGTAAATTGATCTGCTACTTTTCACCACATTCAATCCACTCTATTTAAACCTTACATGTTTTTTTATAAATGAGCAAAAAAATAAAACATTACAAAATGAGAATCTAGCCAAGCAATAGGGGTGCACATGGATCGGATCGGATCCAATCCTTTTTGTCAAATTCGAATATCCCCAGTCTGGATTTTTGGATCGGGTCCCAGTTAAACAATATAATCCAACCAAAACTGGATTGAATTTGGATCTATCCGATATATATATATATACATATGTTTGTGTGTGTGTTATTTATTTATTTATAAATACATTATTTATATTGAATTTTGTAAATTTTTTATATTTTTATTTTCTTTTAATATTTTATTAATTTTTAAATAATTAAATTGGAATGGATCAGATCCAAATATCTAACTTCCTCATCGGATTCGTATTTAAATCCATGTTTATGAGATGCGATCGGATCTGTTGTTAATAGTATTGGATCAGATTCGGATATACCCTTATTCGAATCTGATCCAATCCGTTTACATCCCTACCAAGCAAATAGGCTTGCCAATGATACCTGAAACTTCACAAATCAATCCAATTATCACATATTTTGATGAGGTGTTTATGTAATCAAATTTAGATTTTGAAATCTGCATCCAATTAATAATAAAAATATAAATATAAAAACAAAAAATACATAAAAGTTTATAAAAAATTTTGGATATATTATTACTATCATTATCATCATCTAGAATTATCACGTGCTTTGCATGCTTACTAGTCAAATAAAACATGGGTATAAATTAAGATGAAATTGGGTATGAGGTTAAGGGCCAACACTAGACTAACCTTGAACATATACTTTCGCTGGAACCAAATTGATGTCAAAACCTAAATTTATCAATTCAATCATAACCAAATTTCTATTCAACCTCATTCATGTGCATGGGTTTGTTTGATAGTAAATGAAAAAGTGAAAAAGAAAATAATTTACAGCCAAAAAGTGATTCTATCCAACTGAAAGAATCTAGTAGGACTTAATAAAAGCAAGTAACGGAGCAAGCCTTCTATTCTGCAATTCTGCATCAACGTCAAGCAATATTTAGGTGGGTTCACCATCAACTACCATATAAGTTGATAGCAACTGTATATACTTTAAATAATCAATGTTAATAGATTTTAGGAGCTTAATAAATAAAATTTCATTAGATAAAATAATGAAAATAATCATATGAGGTATTGATTTTAATATGGAGAATATATCAGGGATCCCATAGCTTTTCTTGAATGAAGGATGTGAATCATAGGATTGTCGAAGGCAGAACTTATATCTACGCAGATTAGGATGGGTTCGTCAAGATCCTGACGATGTCTCATCTAATAATACTGTAAAACTGAAAATTTCAATCATGAGTGGTTGCTTAATGCTTATCGTGGAAAATTTGAGTAGATCTTGAGAGAAGCTGAAACTCACATCGGCTGTATTTTTTTTTTTTTCTGAAATTTTATAATTTCCTGTGAACGAGTGTATCAATAATATTTGCTATTTTTTTGTTATAAAATATATTTTTTATAATTTTTTTTTTGTGTTTTTCTATGATTTCTGGGTTGAAATATATACTTATTTTGAATTTTTATCAATTATGTATTTTATGAATTTTCCACTTTTTTCTTGAAATATATATATATATATATATATATTTATCATTTTCTTATGTTTTCTTCAATTTTTTTTTTTATTTTTTAGCTAAAATTTCTATAAGTTCCAGCCTTTTATGTTTGTGTTTGAAAGATGTGGTGGCGTGGTTGAGAGGAGCTAGAGATCCCATAGCTTTTCTTATGTACCCCTTATTGATCATTGCTGGTTTCAGTTTTCATATATATATATATATAAGCTTATAATAGACTAATTGGACAAGTTGATCAGAAACGATACCTGCTGGTAGATGATGGAAGCAATAACAGCAAGATTTATTTAGGATACATTGTGTATGAAAAAGTATTAAATTAACTGAGAACTGTAGCTGTAAGCTGCCACAGATCGAGTTGCATGGCTTATTCTTAGCCTTTATTACTGGGAACCCAGATCCAAAGTCGAAATATAATCCTTGGAGCAATGTCTACTTGGAAATCTTGATGAAGGCTACATGATGGGTATTGGACACCTTAGTCATGGTGCCTAGTTCAGGAGCCAGCAAACACTTGGACGATTCTTCCCTGTAAAAGAAGCCTAAGCACCCACAGTCCTTGTTACACTTATCTCTACACTGAGCAACACTCATGGGGCCATCTCCCTCTGTGTATGCGTTCATGAAATGCTCAACGCCCACAACTTTGTAATAGTCCACATTGGCCCCGCCTTTGCAAGGAAGGAGCGTTGGAGGTGCACAATCCTTGGCGCTCCAACCCAAGAAGCCCTGTGGCCTTGGACAAGCCACACATTGATCGTCCTCGCAAACTCCCATTGATCCACACCTCGTCGGGATCCTGCACTCACTCTCATCCCCCTCGTCTCTGCCGAAGAGGGTATATGTCACTTCCCATGGACCCCAATCCACCTTGTCGTAGAAGGTGTAGATCCTGAGGTTTCCATCAAACCCAACTCGAAGAAATGAGTAGGTGGTGTTGTATTTGGGTCTGGACAAGATGAAAGTACCAAAGCTGGGGGAGTTGATCATGTCGAACCCATATTTCAACTCAAAAGCAAAGGCTGTGTCCGACTCGGGAGCACTTGTGAAGTTGAGATGCGCCAAGGCGCCTCGTCCATCCCCAAACTCGTCCGACTGGTAGTATAGCAAGGGCTTGCCGGAATTCTTACTCTTGTAGTACATAACCAGCCGTCTGCCCTCCATGCCATAGCTGTAAGGTCCTTCAGAGCCATCCTTGGCGGAGACGCGACTAACAAGCTTGGTGGGACCGCCGAGGAGCAGCGACTGACCTACTAAAAGCGTGTCGGTTGGGTGGTCAAAGCTCTGCCAGACGAACCCACCTCGCTTGTCATGCAGGACCAAGTTACCATTTGGGAGCAGCTTGAGGCCAGTGACACCCCTGTTGGCGGTGCCAGTCTGCCAAGCCACCCGGCCATCGGCGTGGGCTAGGATGAGGTTGCCATCGCGGCCAAACGTTAGAGTAGCATTCTCGCCAACTGGGTTTCCACGGTTGGCCTCCCAAACCCAACGCATGATCGACTCGGTGTGTCGATCACCCATTCGCAAGGCAAGGGTGAAGGCATTAGGGGTGGTGTTGTAGAAGCAAAGAGTGAACGGGAATTGAACAATGCTCAAGGGGCGATAGTCTGCAAGGTACTCTACAGAAAATTCACCCAGATCACCTTGATTGACGAATTTGAATGTTTTGGAAGGGGGAACACTAGCTTCAGCTATAAAGGGAAAGATGAGGAAGAAGAAGAAGAAGAATGGGAGTGATTTTGAAGGTGAAGAGGACGTTTCCATTTTGTTGCCGATCGAGTGTTGTGTCGAAGAAGAGAGCTAGCCAAGGCATGTCTACTTATAATAAGGGACCAGATCAGTGTAGATCATCTTGATTACTTTTACTTCTGTAGGCGCTGAAAACGCGTTTAATTTCTTCCTTTGTCTGCTTTTATGACAAATCGACCATCATAGAACCTCAAAAAAAAAAAAAAAAAAACGATCGAAAATCTGACTTTTGACAAATTGAAGATCCACATCATCTTTGATCTTATCTTCTATTCCTTTCAGAAATGAATGGAAGCATGCATTATCATGATGTAGGACAAAGGCAATAATACGGGAAGCCATCTGGGACCCTTCCGTTTATTAGCAGAAGAGTGCACACAGTGTATATATAATAGTTTGTCGGTAGAAGGTGAGAAGAGGTTTTAATTTGTATGAAGGATTGATTCATCCAAAGGCTCCATCCGGTGGCCGGACTATATATCTGGTGGGGTCAGTTGAATTGTCTGGATGGATAAAACGATAACTTGCATGCATTTGTAGAGATGAGAATGAGATGGGGTCAACTGAAGATTATATGTTATGTTATATGGGCCCCATTACATACAAGTAGCATCCCTTGATGAAGTCGTTGTGGGCTTGTGGCCATGGTTCAATCCTTCAATAGTCAAAAACAATTAATTTGTACAATGTAAACCAGCAGCGGAACCTAGGGTTTTGAAGATATTAGTTATATACGTCAAAATTGACAATAGAGCCTTTGAAACGATTGTGTGACAATCTAGATTTTTTTTCGATTTATGTTCTTAAATAGTTGTCCTAGAGATGGATTCCTTGAAGCTTCAACTGATTTGGCAGCTTTAAATGTGGATTTCTTAGTAAATTAGAATTATACAAAGTAGACTTCTACAGTTCATGTAAAGTAATTTCTCATTTAATTTTAGTGAGGCTTGTGAATAAAAAATATGCAGAGACATTGCTACCCACAAAGACACTGCCCGCACGTACCTATTAGACACTACAGATGTACATTATGAATCTCAACAAGTTCGAATCTGCAACCCATAAAAGTTTCTATTCACACGTACCAATAAAACATAGTGTGCAGTGACAGTGTTTGTGCGTAACAGATTTGGACTCCTTATTTTAAGTTTTTATTTGAGCATAATCATCATATTTTTAAAGACTTAGGTGGATATATATCTGTTATTATTGGAAACCCTAGATAGGTTATAGTCCTTTTCTGGGAAAATTCCCAATTAGTATACAGGGCACGTACCATGTACTTTGGGCCTAGTGCCATTTTGGTCCCTGAACTTTAAAATGCAATAATAATGGTTTTCGAATCGCTGTTGACCCGAACAGTCGGACCATTCAGCCCAGGAACTGTCCAGGCAATTGGTTCCATTTTACCCTAAACCCGGTTCCGGGCCAAAAACCATTGAATCATTCAATGACCTGTTGACCTAGGTGGTCAAACTGTTGATCCGTTCAACAATTTTTGGCCATTTTTTTTAATTATTTTTTATTTTTTTGTCAGAACGGGTTGTCCATCGAACCAGATAGTCAAACCGTTGATCCGAAAACCGATAGCCATAACAGTACCTGATGGAGGGTGATTTGACCCGACCCCTTGAGACGATGACACGTGGACATGACTCAACAGGAGCAACAACTCAGCACCATAGCCTGACCGCGACTAAGTAACTAGCCCACAGGGCAGCTCGCTACACCATAGCTCGCTATAGGGGGCAACGCGAGCTCGAGGTCCCCCGAGCTACTAGAAGGGAATACTCCAAGACAAGTCTATCCCAGCTCGCGAGCTAGGATAACTAGCTCGCTCCAACACTTAGGCAGAAAAACTGCCCCAAAGGCAACCTTGAGAGGAGTCACCTCGAATTACCCCAAGGAGCTCACTACAAAGTAGCTCGCTACGCGACAGGATAGCTCGCTACAAGGTAGCTCGCGACTAAGCGACGCGATGCTTTCAGAAAGCTTCTATCTGACAAGACCGTACCCGTCAAACTGCGCCCACGTCTCCTGACTGACGGCGCAGTCCCTACCAATTCAACAGATTGCACCCATGTCTCTCGATAGATAGTGGTGTGCCTGTCCCCCCGAAACGTGTCACTCATCTAGTTGGGTAGTACCCTGCAATGGTTAACTGCGCAGCCTTGACAGATAACGGTTGTGATAGAAGCCTAGTGGCGGTTATGCCCGATATGACAAGAACGCCTATATAAGAGACTCCTAGTTGAAAGGAAGGGCTCTCTCTCTCTCTCTCTCTCTCGAACATCTGAAATCTTATATGAAATTTACTTGCTCTCGAGCTAACTTAGTGATCTTGTGCGACCTACACTCTTAGCCTTTTTTACACTCTTCACTATTTTCCCCAGCGTTCTAACTTAAGCATTCCGAGTATTCCCACCAGGCAAGTCCCCTGGTAATTCTTCATCGTCTTCTTCTCAGGTGTCGTCCGTTGCCAGCTAGGAGCCAGTCAGCAACCAGCTAGGAGTGCCCGGATTGTGCAGCATCATTTGGCACCGTCTATGGGAAACGCTTCAAAAAGCCTTCCTCTAAGCTTCTATAGTTTCCTTTTGAAAACTTAGCATTCATGGCCTCTTCCAGCAATGCCGGACATGGTGCTAGCCAGAACGCTTCTGGGGAGCAACCTTAACTTCCCACTGTCTGTATTGGACAGTTCACTGTTCCCCTATCTGTGAACGGAGTTCCCAGTCTGAACGTGCCTCTCACAGTGGCACCCGCAATCGCTCCACTCCCTTCCACAGTCAGAGCAACCTTTGTTGAACCTTCGGTTGTGCCCCTAGTGGCTAACCTGAACCAATTGGAAGACCTAATGCAAGCCATGCAAGCTCAAATGCAACAATTTAAGCAGTTCTAACTCTACCAACAACAAGTGTTGCATCAGGTCTCCTAGTACTAGTACCAGCAGCAGTTTCCCTCCTTGCCACAGGCCTAGCCACTGCTTCCCCCTCGGCACCCGGCCACAAAGCATACCAAGCCTCCCGCCGGAGCGAGCGACCTCACCGAGGAGAGGCCTCCCAAGCCAGGATCCCGCTAAGAAACAAGCCTCTTCCCATGGTAGGAAGGAGAGGCCAGCCACCCCCACCTCGCAGCCTGTGGGCAGGTCGGGGGCCTCCCAGCCAACCAAGCCCGCATCGCCCCAGCATTCGCAGTTCGAGCTCCCGCTTGAAGAGAACCCGTTTGAGGTCCTAGCCGCAAACTACAAGCAGGGTCCTTCGGTTCAGAGCCACCACCAACAGTCCGAGCCCATCAAGCTCGGCGACACTTAAGCATCAAGCACCAATGCCGAGCCGGAAAAGTAGCAGTGAAGACGCCGACGAGCTCGCCGAACTGCTACCCGAGTCTCCCCCGAGCTCAAAGGAAAAGAGGAGGTAAGCTTAGATGAAGTGAAAGCTACCCCTCTCCTCTCAGTTTCTTCCCCATTGTCTCCAGAACTCCTTGTTGTCCCCATGCCAAGGGACTTCAGGTTCCCTCCACTAGACAAGTATGATGGATCCTTTGATCCGAATGATCATGTGGACGCCTTCCAGTCCCAGATGCACCTGGCAAAAGCTAGCGAATCCACCATGTGTGTGGCCTTCTCCACCACCTTCAAAGGGGTAGCCCGCACCTGGTACCGAAACCTCGTGCCCAGTTCAATAAGAAGCTGGGCGCAGTTCATGCAAGTTTTCACCTCCCACTTCGTCACCAGCAAGAGGTGCCCGAGAACTCAGGAAAGCCTCCTCGGCATAGTTCAAAAGGAAGGGGAGTCCATTCGGAGTTACATCAAGCGGTTCAACGACGCTTGTCTGCAGATACTCGATCTGGACCCAGTAGTTCACCTCACCGCAGCCAAGCGAGGTTTTAGTCACTAAGAGTTCAAGTGGCACGTAGTTTTCAACCAGCCCAAGATCGTGACCGAGTTCCTCAGGCTCACAGATCGGTTCATAGGGACAGAGGAAGAAATCAACCAAAAGGGCGAGCAGGCCCTTGAGAAAAGGAAGAGGGAGCCAGAGCCCCCAGCTCAGGGCAACAGCAGGAAGAAGGACCAAGCTCGGGGGGTAAAGCCAAATCAGCCTTTCCGAGCTCCAGCAACAGAAAGGGACTACACGCCCTTCAACGCAAAGCGGACCAAGATCCTCAGGGCGATCAAGGACGCCCCGTACATGAAGTGGCGACCTTGGCTGAAGGCGGACCCTAATGTTAGAAATAAAAATTTGTATTGTAGCTTTCATAAAGATCACGGTCATAGCACCAAAAGTTGTAAAAATCTCCGCGATGAGATAAAAGAACTCATTCGTCGCAGATATCTGAGAAATTTTGTACAAAGTAATAATAATAATAATAATAATAAAGCAGGTTGGCAAGGGGAGCAGAGTAGAGACACTCCTGAGTCCAGTAGGCAAGCGGAACAGCCGCAGAAGTAGCCCCCGAAGAGAGACCAGTTCGGGGGACCATCCACGTCATAGTTGGAGGTTCGATTGTCGCGGGCTGCACCTCAGCCGTAGCTCGCGAGGCCGCCAGGGAAGAACAGAACCCCCCAAAGCGGCCAAGGATGGAAGACCCCATCTTCTTCACAGAAGACGACGCACGTGGGGTCCACTACCCCCATGATGATGTGCTCGTCATAAAGGTGAAGATCAACGACTTCGAAGTCAGGTGCGTCCTCGTTGATTCAGGCAACTCAGTGGACATCATCTTCAAAGCAGCATTCGATCAACTTCAGCTCCAAGAGAGCGACTTGAAGCCCGCGAATACTCCTCTGGTAGGCTTCAGTGGAGAGGAAGTCAGGCCCCTAGGAAGGATTACAGTACCAGTGGAAGTCGGCACTTGGCCTAGCATAGTGAGGCTCAACCACGATTTCTTAGTGGTCGCAACCCTCTCCCCGTATAACACCATAGTAGGTCGGCCGATTACCCATGCCTTACGGGCTGTGGTGTCCACTTACTACTTGGCCATGAAGTTCCCCACAGACTTCAGAATTAGGATAGCACGAGGTGACAAGGTTGAGTCCCGCAAATGCTATGTCGCCACCCTCAAAGGGAAAGCCAAGGTGGCCGATGACCTCGAGCTGAAGCGACCTACGGAGCAGAGCGAGGAGCGAGCTGCACCCACCGAAGAGACCGTCTCCATTCCAGGTTCGACGGAGGACCCATCCTGAATGCTTCAGATCGGTGCTTCCCTTGAGGAGCCTCTGCGATCTAAACCGGTACGCTTTTTACTTAAAATTTTAGATGTTTTTGCATGGTTTGCGGCAGAAATGCCCGGCATAGACCCTAGCATCATAACTCATAAGCTTAATACTGATCTTGTAGTTAGGTCCGTTAGACAGAAGAAGCGCAACCTAGCCCTAGAGCGCTGGAGGGAAGTCGACGAGGAGGTCGGGAAGCTCCTTGCAGCCAATTTTATTAGGGAAGTCCACTACCCGAGCTGGGTAGCCAACCCCGTTTTGGTGAAAAAGGCTAACGGTAAATGGTGCATGTGCGTCGACTACACCAACCTGAATCGAGCTTGCCCAAAGGACTGCTTCCCACTTCCCAAGATCGACCGTCTAATGGACACAACCTCGGGGCATGAGTTGTTGAGCTTCCTAGATGCCTACTCGGGCTACAACCAGATCAGGATGGACTCGGCGAATGAAGAAAAGACTGCCTTCATAACCGAGCTCGGCCTGTACTTCTACAAGCTCATGCCCTTTTGGCTAAAAAATGTCGAGGCAACCTTTCAAAGACTTGTAAATAAACTGTTTGAGCCATTGACTTAATACAAGACGGCATGGTCGTTAAAACCCAATTTTCGTGTGACTTAATACAAGACTTGCATTTAGTTTTTGAAGTCCTGCATAGATTTTATATGAAGTTGAACCCGAATAAGTGTGTCTTCGGCGTCACCTCGGGTAAATTCCTGGGATACATTGTAAACCGACGTGGCATTGAAGCCAACCCGGACATAATAAAGGCCATCCTAGATATGAGACCACCCCGGAAAATGAAAGAGGTTCAAAGGTTGAACGGCAGAATAGCCGCTCTAAGCCGCTTCATGTTCAAGTCGGCAAATCACTGCCTTACCTTTCTTTAAGGCAATTAAAAGCAAAGGGTTTGAATGGACCCAAGATTTCCAGTTCACGTTTGACAAGCTCAAAAAGTACCTCGCTAACATATCGGTCTTAGCCCGGCCCAAAGAGGGCGATGTTTTAGAGTTGTACCTATCGGCAAGTGACGAAGTGGTCAGCTCGATACTAATAAAAGAAGTAGATCAGGTACAACGACCTATCTACTACGTTAGTAAAGTGTTGCAGGGAGCAGAGACAAGATATCCGGAGATAGAAAAGCTAGCCTACGCACTGGTTATTGCAACCCGAAAACTCCGTCCGTACTTTCAAGCTCACACTATTATCGTCCTCACCAACAAACCTCTGAGGCAAGTCCTACTCAAGCCCGAGGTCTCTGGTCGACTGACGAAGTGGGCCGTTGAGCTCAGTGAGTACGACCTCCAATACAAGCCATGAACTGCTATTAAGGCCCAAGCCTTAGCAGACTTTGTCGTGGAGTGCACTTTCAGCTCCGAAGTCCCCAAGCCAATTGAGCACGAGGCCCCCAGTTCGGACGAGCCCAGAACTCCCAGGCCGGTTGAGTCTGAGCATCGTGAGGTAGCAACTAGTGCGGCTCTCTCCTAGTTAGGTCAAGCATGAACTGGGATGAGGAGCCCTGGATGCTTCACGTAGATAGCTCCTCGAACCAACAGGGCAGCGGAGTCGGAATAGTTCTGCACGGCCCAAGTGGCACGAAACTGGAGTATGCACTACGCTTCGAGTTCGTGGCATCCAACAATGAAGCAAAGTATGAAGCGTTGAAAGTCAGGCTAGCTCTAGCCAAAGAAATGAAATTCAAGCATATTATCATCTACAGTGACTCCCAGCTCGTGGTTAATCAGGTCATAGGAGAATACGAAGCTCGCGAACAGACTATGATTGCCTACTTAGCCAAAGTAAGAGAGGCTATAGGGGGCAACGCGAGCTCGAGGTCCCCCGAGCTATTGAAAGGGAATACTCCAAGACAAGTCTATCCCAGCTCGCGAACTAGGATAACCAGCTCACTCCAACACTTAGGCAGAAAAACTGCCCCAAAGGAAACCTTGAGAGGAGTCACCTCGAAGTACCCCAAGGAGCTCACTACAAAGTAGCTCGCTACGTGACAGGATAGTTCGCTACAAGGTAGCTTGCGACTAAGCGACGCGATGCTTTCAGGAAGCTTCTATCTGACAAGACCGTACCCGTCAGACTGCGCCCACATCTCCTGACTGACAGTGCAGTCCCTGCCAATTCAACAGACTGCACCCATGTCTCTCCACAGATAGTGGCATGCCTGTCCCCTCGGGACGTGTCACTCATCCAGTTGGGTAATACCCTGCAATGGTTACTTGTGCAGCCCTGGCAGATAACGGTTGTGATAGAAGCCCAGTGGCAGTTACGCTCGATTTGACAAGGACGCCTATATAAGAGCCTCCTAGTTGAAAGGAAGGACTCTCTCTCTCTCTCTCTCTCGAACATCTGAGATCTTATCTGAAATTTACTTGCTCTCGAGCTAACTCAGTGATCTAGTGCGACCTACACTCTTAGCCTTTTTTACACTCTTCACTTTTTTCCCCAGCGTTCTAACTTAAGCATCGGAATATTACCACCGAACAAGTCCCCCGGGAATTCTTCATCGTCTTCTTCTCGGGTGTCGTCCGTTGCCAATTAGGAGCCAGTCAGAAGCCAGCTAGGAGTGCCCGGATTGCGCAACATCAGTACCATTTCTACGTCAATTTTTAAAACCATGGTGACAATTCAATACCCGAACTTTCAAAACGTGCCAGTTTATTACCTATCGTTTACCAACCCACTAAGTGGCATTTGAAAAGACACAAATGCCCTTCGAGTGTCATCTAATTCTCTTTATCAACCATCCAAACGTTGACAAAAAATGAATAATCCCAAATCTTTGCCTCTTCTATTCCAGAAAGTTGTAGGTTACTAGAATGCCCACGGAGACGTGACCCCAACTTTCTTGAGAACAAGAGGCAAGGATTTGGGATTGTTCATTTTTTATCAACGTTTGGATGGTTGATAAAGAAAATTAGATAACACTCAATGGGCATTTGTGTCTTTTCAAATGCCACTTAACAACTGGTTATCGGTAGGTACTAAATTGGCATGCTTTGAAAGTTTGGGTACTGAAATGTCATGTTTTAAAGTTCAGGGACAAAAGTGACACTAGGCCAAAAGTATAGGTACTAGTCGGGAATTTCCCCCTTTTTTTTACTCCTTCATACTAAGCGTTCATTAATTGGTCCAAACACAACCTTAGGGTTTATTCGTTTCCTCTTAACTCTTATCTCTTAAGAGGAATCTTTTAACTTTAAGAGAAAAATGGTTGTTGGTTTATCTCTTATCTCTTAAAATGCAATTGTACAATTTTTTGTTTTCCAATGATTACCCCAAAAAAGACAAACAAAAACTCTCATATATGGGTTCAAAATGACTATTTGATAATTTTTAAAATTCAAAATTCAGAATAACATTCTCTGCATTCAGAATTCAGAGGAAAAGAAAAGTTCACTAATACCAATATACATCTTAATATAATTATTACACTTTTAAATATCAGACTTCAAAACAAACAAACAGGGCCTTAGCGTAATGTTTTAATAAGGAAGTGAGGTGTCGATGCCAAACACCAGGTACACACATGATTAATGGATAGGGCATGTCTAGAAACCACCTGAGCAGCCTTGTTACAATTAACAATTTAATTTATGTGATAGCCCAAAATAAAACCCCATGTTTGTCCATGTCAACCTCTCTTAAGTCCTACCTGGCAAGTTTTGGTACACAGAGGATGAGCATGGCTAAAGAAGAAAGGTCTTTTATGCCCTTGCCTTCGCCCATGGTCGAAGCCCAATAAGTTTGCCAATCCAGGTCAGTCAAACCTAGATCCAACACAGCTTAGTATTTGTTTAGGCATGTGCAGGCTCCAACAGGCTTTGTCGATTTATTTACGTTTGAACAAGTGGAATCGGGTTGGGATAGACTGGGTTTGAACTTTCTGTGATCACAATCCAAGCCTAACCCAAATTCAGGTCAAGTCCTACTCTTTAAACTCGAAGGCACCTATACCCTCAAAATTGAAGCCCAACTCTTTAAGCTTGGGTTGGGCCGCCCAAACCCAGAGTGAGCCCGACCATGGGTAACTTATTTAATGCCTATAAACGCTCCTATTCTATAATTATAAATTCGTGGAAAGATATTAATAGAACTGTAAGAGGTCTTTGGGCCGTAGGCCCGTAGTATCTTTGGCTCACTTCAAATACAAATATGTTCAGTGCAAAATACAAAATTTTGTAGACTGCATATTGGATTTGTACTCCTTCCAAACTGAGCCTTCACACTTGAACCTTACCAACAACAGGAAAGCTTGGAATTGTGTGGCTTGGTTTCTGAAATGAAATTCAAGGATGTTCAACACAAATGAACTTCTGCACGAGTGAGCTTGAACGGATACATTTTGTCAAAACGGGACCAGACCTTTTCCAAGTCTGTATGGATCCATATTGTTTCCATATGTCCTGCAAATTAGGTTTTTTAGAAGTATTATGAAATCCATCCTTGGCATGAAATCGGATTCAGTCTTCACAAGATCATGCTAACACCATTTCACAGCCATTTGTAATTATGTATTGGAAATATCTCGGTACTTATATACTTTTATTCATAGAGAGATATTTCTAATACACAGCTGCAAGTAACTGTGAGAATGGTGTGAGTACAGTCTTGTGAGGATTGAATCCAAAACCCAGCTTTCCTGCTGGACAGCAGGTCAATCGGGCCCTCCCATTTTTCTGAAAGCCAGCCTGACGGGGTTGCACATGTGCTTGGAAAGCAAAATATGTAGCTTTAAAAATTAAATAAAAAAAACTCTACGTACTCCATGCATGTGTACACGAGAAGAACTTATTTTATGTTATAATAAGCCTGAGCTAAAAATATAACAGAAACAAAACTACATTTTAACATACTAAACACCCTAATAATTTCCAAACCTACCCGAGTCTTAGACTGGTTTTTTGATGAGGGGTAACAGGTTTAACGCTCCAACAATCTAGGCTGGGCTCATACACACATATATAGAGTTGAAATGGGTCTAAGGGCTCATTTGGGAGGACTTTAGCTTTGATTGAATTGCTTTCACTAAACTGCTTTGAAGAAATTACTAAAACAGCTTGATTGGAAAGTTGTCTTTTCAATTAAGGCTCAGTTTGGAAGGAGTATGAATATAAATATGTAAAGTATAAAACCTTGTATTGTACATATTTGTATTTATATTCTTTCCAAACTGAGCTTAAATAAAATATATTGAGGCTTTTCCGATTTTTCACCAAACATACCTTCCAGGCTTTCCGTGTGGGACTTGGCTTGTAAGGTTAGAAGCCGCTCCGTGAAAGCCTTTCCAAATGGGCACTAAAACAAAGTTAAAAGGTATAGATTCTTGTTTTACTTTTAATAAAACCAAGAGTTATGTGGGGCACATCCAATTTTTGTGAAGGGGCACACTCTTGAAAAGGATATGTTTTATAAAACTAAATTGCTCCCATATTGGTGGAGCCTCATGTCATCTACCATCAAATATGGTGCGGGCCTCATTATACGCAACTACAAAGTACAAAGGGGATTTTGTGTCGGAAGCAATTGATTTTCTTAAGAGCCCACCTGAAGTGGTGGAAGCAAATGCTTGGTTTGAAGGAAAAAGGAAGAGAAATGTAGGAAAATCTATACAAGATTTATAAAGATTTCTTTTCCTTTTCTTTCTTTTCATTTTCCTACTTTTTCCTTCAAACCAAACATAGCCTTAGTGAACCAATACCCTAATTGTCGATTGAGGAATCTTCTGTGCACCCGTGACAATTTCGAGCCCGGATCTGTTACCCACGAGATGTTCCCACATCTCTACTCACGAGACATGACAACTATACATTAGGAATATCTCCCTTATTGTCATTCATGGGGAGATGTTCCCAATACATGGTGGTGGTGCTCTCATCTCTGTGGGTATGGATGTGGGTACAACTTGTGGGTAGCAGATCCCAAGTCGACAATTTCTCTATCCTGTCTGTATTAATGGATGATGCAATGAATTACCTTCACGGCTATCTCAAAAATGAAAAGAAAGATAGCTTACTAAAACACCTCTATAATTTCATGGATTTGCTTAAACCTATCCTATAATTTTCATTTTGCTAAAACACCCATATAGTTTGGAACCTATTAGTTTAATTGACCTTTCACTAAGAAGTGTTTGTTTGTCCATTTGAAAATAGTAACATGATCACCACCTAAACAGAGTGGAAAATGTTTAAGGACATAGGCCCATGACTGTTTATTCCAAAAGTATCCATAATAATTTTCATACAAAAAAATGACCAAATAGAACCAAATAGAATGGTTGCTCGTATCTTATTAAGGGTAAAAATTGTATTTTCATTTTTTTAATTAAAATCATTTAAATGGACATTAGGGTCAAAATTGTCATTTTCCACTATCATCTAATGGAAGGTTGATTAAGCAAATTGATTACAAATTATATGGGGTGTTTTAGTGAATGATCCAAAAAAAATCAATAACTACTCCAATATATTAATTATTATCATTATAAACAAGGTATCTTTTGTCTTTTACCAATAGATATATTTGGCTTATCAAGAACGAAACGTGGCCTAATCACCATCTTAACATAATTGCCTTTGTTAAAAAATAAATAAAAACAAACTATATTTTAGGGTTCCACTATGAACAATACCGGAAAAAAAATTGTTATCAATCAACCAATATTGTAAAAGTGGTAACCAAGGAGGTGATTATTTATCAAATTCATGGTAGATTGGTAAAAGCCCTTTCCATATCATGTCTTTCTAGCGGCATAGATTTTTCCTAAAGACTGTATGTGGTTAGGGTGTAAATGCGAATCAACATAAAACCCCACTATTAATTTACATTTGCCCGCGTTTGTTTCTTGTGTAAAAGTGGATTGGTTTAAAGCTCCTCACCTAGTCCACATTTTCAGATGTTTGTTTGAGACGTAAATAAACCACTTTTTTATTTGATCTTTTCATCTTAAATCGATGTAAATGATATACCAATTTTATCGATGTACATTTACATCAATTCTCACTTCAAAACTCTCCAAGGGTCTAAAAAATTTTAAACCAATACACTGGATTTTTTCATTTACTAACCTTTATATAATAGATTTTTCTACTCTCAAATAATCATTTAACCTAAAAGCTTAGACTATTAAGTAAGATTCTTGAATAGATTTTATTCCCTAACGTTATAAATGTATTTAGCACACTAATGAATGAATTTTCAAAATGCATTATATTTTAGTACCATAAATACATAGGCATCATTAACCATCACATGGGATAAATAAAAATGGAAACGCCCTCAAAATGTATATATGAGGGCGTTTATGAGAGGATGTGACTTAGGCGTTTGTGGCACTTAGGTGACTTGGGGACCCACCTTCATAAAGTCGAATGCTGATTTATGAGAGGATGTGACATATAGTCACAATCCCCCACGAAGGTTCGTTGTTAGGTGACTAGTTGGTGACTTGTAGTCACCACTGCTACTATGTGTGTCGCTCTCAATCTCAGAAATGAGAAACCATTCCTTCAATGCAAAATTTCATTATGCTCAAATGCAATGACTGGAAAATTACGAAATTAACCTTTCTGATGATAAATCTGACATCATATCTCCATTATTCCCAAATCTGTACATATTTGATTATCCTAATACCTATAAAATTTAAAAGCAAATTTATGACTTTCCACCCTCCTATTTTCATTTCTGCATACTTTTATAGCAGTTAACTGATACAGCCGATCTAAAAATAAGCTCATCTTAATATATATATATATATATATATGAACTTCTCTTTAAATGCATTTCAACTAAATTGTAGTAGTGGAAATGGTAGGAATTATAAAGGGAAATGGGTAGGAAATGCCAATACTAGGGATGGTCACGAATGAGTTTCTCATGTGTTATTCAAGTTCGGCTTGTGAAAAGTTCAGTTTAGTTCCATTTAAATTGAACCCGAGTCTAATTTATAGTCCCGTTTATTAGTCGAGTCGAGTTTAGGTCTTATAAAGCTTAGTTTGTGAGACTTGCGAGTCAAGTTCGAATAGCTATATACATATATAAATATAATAATAATAATAATATATGATAAAAATATTATATATAATAATAACTAATTATTATAATTCTTAATTTTTTAAATATCAAATAAAAAAAATACTTTTTGTATATAATTTTTTTATTTTTATAAAACATTTTTCTCAAATCGAACTTGAGTTGAGCCGAACTTGAATTTACAAGCTTTTGACTTGAGTCGAGCTCAAGCTCAAGGTTCTAACTCGAACCGAGCTCAAGCTCGAGCTCGAGCCTCGTCCATAAGAAACTAATTATTATAATTCTTAATTTTTTAAATATCAAATAAAAAAATATTTTTTGTATATAATTTTTTTATTTTTATAAAACATTTTTCTCAAATCGAGCTTGAATTGAGCCGAACTTGAATTTATAAGCTTTTGACTTGAGTCGAGCTCAAGCTCAAGGTTCTAACTCGAACCGAGCTCAAGCTTGAGCTCGAGCCTCGTCCATAAGAAACTATTTAAGAACAATGCATGAAAAAGGAAATATGAGACAACACAACAATAATTAGATTATGACGTAAGAAAGACATGATATCTAATCAATTGGTATCATAAAATTGGTGAATTTTCATCAAAATTCATGGAGGCTTTGATTGGTCAAAGCCTTTCGATATCATGGCTTTCTGGTATCATAGACATGTCCTAATAATTATTATAGCTAGGATATGCATTTTCTAGGTATTTTCAGAACTGAATGGCAAAAGGGGTGCTCACGATTCGATTAACTATGGGGCTTTTTTTAACTAAATCGGTATTATCAGTTTTTGGAAAACCGGTAATTGAAACTGAACCGGAGCTAGTTGATTAACCATCAATTCAATTCGCCGGGTTTTCAATTTTTTGATTTTTACAATATATTATATAAATATATGATAAAAATTATAAATATATATAATATTATATTTTAAATAATAAATAATATATTATAAATATATATTTATATAGTGCAATTTATTAATTTATAAAATATATAGAAATATATGTATACCAGCTGGTTCGGTTAACCGTCGGTTTTCTATATTGGTTAACTAAAACCAAACCGACTGGTTTGGTCAATCGATTTTTAGGTTCAGTTTTTTAGTTTTTTTGCTCACCCCTAAAACAAAATGCATGTAGTGAATCAAATATGGCTGGGACCAAGGTTTTAAAAATCGGACTGGACATAGAACCATTTTAGCCACTGGTTTTCGGGTCGAACGGTTTGACTGCCTGATTCAAATGGATGACATGTTTTGATTTAATAAATAAATAAATAGATAAATAAAACAAAACGGCCAAAAACCATTGTCCAGGTTGATGAGTCGATGGTTTGACTGTCTGGGTCAGTGGGTCATTGACCAAATGAACAATTTTTGGCCCAGAAACGGCTTTAGGATGAAACAGAACTAGTTACCTGGCCGGTTTCCAAGTCAACCAGTCCAACCATCTGGTCTGATCCGATTTTCAAAACCATGGTTGGGACAAGGATCAGATAATGATGCATTTCCCAAGTATGTTTAGAAACAACCAAGCTCCATGCCATGAATGATCTCTTTACCAATGCCAACATGTTTTCTAACTTATTTACTTTTGAGTATTTACATATTTTCCTTCTTTTAGTTGAACGTAGCTAGGTTGTTTCAGGCCTTCCATGTCCATTTCTTGAGGTTGAGGCCCTATTTGTTCGCAGTTCAAGTCCAAAGTAGGTGTAAATTTTGCACCTGGTTGCAGCTTTGCACACATTTGTTTGCATCATTGATTTGCACTCTGAGTCTCAGTCTCGATCTAATAAGAAATTTTTATTTTTTTTTTGTATCTTATTTGTACTCACTGATGATGCAAATTTTCCATCCAAAAAACCAATGCAAAATTTGCACCATCTTCATCACATCCCATAAATTTATACTATCTCGAAAGCAGGGAGCACTTGACTTGCATTCCTATCCATTTGCTCCCATTTGCATCTCAAACAATTAAGCAAGGTGAAACCCAAAACAAACATGAGCCAAAATTTACACTATCTTCATTTGCATTAATGCAAATGAAATATGTAGTACAAGTAAACAAAGGCTAAGAAACAGCAGTATATCTGACAAGTGACAAGTTGCTTCTCTCCATAACCATTAAATAGACAGTTACCAACTTTAATACATTAAAGAACTCTTTTGCCTACACATTAATATATGAAAGATTGAAAGGAGTACAGAGCCTTTCAAGACAACCAATACTTGATGGATTCTATTATGGAGTACAACACACATTGTATAAAGATTATCTTTACAACTCTAACACTGTGAAGCTGTACACTGACTGATACTGTTTTATTTTTCCAATTGTTGTTTCCCATGAAGATTAGCAAACACTGTAGAAAAGGAATCCTAAAAGGGGACTAGTAGAGACCCTTATTCAAGGTCAGCTTGGTTCAATTAATTAGTTAACTAATAAAAGAAACCTTATAAAACTATTATTAAATTATTAAAAAATCCAGATGAAATCTTTCTTGAAAAAAAGGACAAGTATACAATCCATTTGATACTGGAGTTGTTGGGCATATTTTAAGTCTACTAAATTATTTTAAGCTTTACTAGTTGGCAATTAAGTCTTAAATAATCAGATTGTATTACTTATAATCTATTTCACTGATTTTTAACTATCTTATCCCATCCAATCATATGTATTTGTTGGTTTTAATGGATTTGTTAATTTGGTAGAACCCATTAAACAGTAGCTCCTCATCAGAAATAGTCCTAACTTTGTTCACTCTACTAGCTGTTATATCCACTGACATATTTGTGTCCTTTGTGAAAAAGATGAAATTAATTAACAGGAAATAGCCCTGGGCTGCTTATGATTATTTAATGAATTCATCTTTCTTTATGTTCTCTACCCTCCCAAGATTTTAGCACAACCATTGGATGTTCCAGTTGGTGAATCATGCAAGTGTGTGTAGTAGTCATGAGAGAGAGGGGGGGTGGGGTGCAATCCAGTTTATAATTAATCGCTGGTGTACGCTTGTTATCTGACACTGAACCATTTCTTTGGTTCTGACATTAAATCTGGGATTCACTGCAACATTTGACGGTTCTAACTAAACAAACCGGTTAATTTTATCAGTTGAACCATTAAATTATACTTAATAATAGTTTCTATTGTAAATTCATTGTTGGCCAACTTTGTTGTCACTGAGCCCACCCAGCTTAAGTCACTGGTCCAACAGGATTAGGCCATCAACCCCACTAACCAGGACCACTCTGGTGCAGGTCTTACAAATTTGTTTCACCTGCCTTACTTAATTACATCAGGTACGTCCTTCTCAATTAATGCTGTTGGCCCCAACGATGTGTGTATCACTAAAATTCTGGGCCCAGGCTGATTTTTAATTGGTCCCATCTTTCTTGGACCTAATTAGTCCAAACTGGATGATATGTTTGTATGAGAGAGAGAGGGGGGGGTAACATGGAACCAAATTCAACCAGCCGATTTGTGATAAAACAATCAAAACAGCCCACAGCTATGGTCCAAAATATCAATATGCTACAAACCGATGGATGGGCCCGTTTGTATGGTGGGTGGTTCATTCCAATAAAGACTTGGGTTGGGATCAAATCTTGCTGCAACTGGGGATTGGGGATTATGGCCATATGGGTACGAGGGATGGACTTTCCCCATTCGTTAACTCAATGAACCAGAATCAGAGAACCGGTCAGCTGTGTAGATTGCCTCGGGTCATCTTTTAGGCTGTCTGGTTCAATGATGAATCATATTTTTAAATTACAAACAGACTAATTGAGAGAATTGTTCTTAGAAATAAAATAAAGAAGATGAAACAAAGCTCAGGCTCTATAACAAAAAAGGGATTGAATCTTAGAAATACGGAAACGAAAAATCCATGTTTTGTTTAGAAAAGGGGTTGAATTGAAAGAGAGGTCCCTCAAATGGGTGGTACTCTCCAGTATCAAATTGGAATCCTCCACCCAACAGCCACAGACCATCACTCATAAATCATAACTCATCCCCACCTTTGTACTGGCAATGCCCTTAAAATTCCAATCCACTGGTCAAAACTGTCGTTCCTCAATGTGAGGGCTCCACCTTGAACCAAGACCCACCTCGAAACTGTCTTCAATTAATGTTTCATTGTTTGGTACTAGATTATTAACTGGGCCTGCTGGTTCAGATCATGTATCCATACAGCTTGACGAAGTGGGACACGTTTATCTGTGAGTACTCCCTTTCCCATGTTGGGTACCCGTTAATGAATAGAAAATATATTTTCCTTTTCTACAAAAAAAAAGATATATTTGCTTCCTATTTCAAGATATTTTGAGTAATAATGTTGGTTGGGCAGGTTTTTTTTTTTTAACTCAACAACCAAACCTCCAAGGCGAAATTTATTGCGAGGATGAGTTTCAGTTAGGCTGCGTTTGATGCAAATGGAGTGTAAATTCCAATTCAGGGTAAATTTACATTCTGGTTCATTTTTGCTTGTATTTGGAAATATTATATTTATACACTGATAAATGACACAAAAAAAAAAAATACATTTTTCAATGCATATTTACATTAATGATAAGATGTAAAGTACATTAATAAAAAGCATTCAAGTAGGCTTTTGATAAAAAAGGCATATGTTTTATTGGAATTCGTGTTTACATCCATTACAGTAAAAAGTTTGTTTAGTAAGAAGGTAAATTTACAGGTGCAAAACTAACCCAATTTTGCAATTTATATAGACCGTTTTATACTCTATATATTTACATTCACACTTATTTGCATTGTTTTCAAACGAAGTCTTAAGGTTTAAAATATTGTAATGTATTATGCATATCATATGATATATATATCAACTTCTAGGGTTATCAATACATGTGTTTTTAGGATTTTAAACCCTTTAAATGATTAAGTCATTAAGATTGTGTTTCTTTGCAGTGTAAAGCCTCATCAATATAAAAGTCCATTGATGGAGTTTTACATCTAACATTTTAAAATCTCTAACTGTTGAACTTTGAAAAGCATGATCATTGATGTAATATTACATGAATTTTATCGGTGTAATATTTACATTGTTAATCGATGTAAAATTCTACTATAAGTTAGGTGTAAAACCCCACTCCATCCAAACACCGACAAATTTGAATTGAGAGTGGACTTTTACATCGATCTTGATTTACACTGTAAACAAATCTGACAAAACTGAACCGGCGATGGATTTTTACATCAATGAGGTTTACATCGCAAACAGGCCCAACCTAATAGATGTTGTACTGCTCAACTATCAAAACAAAAATTTAATAATAAAGTAGAGTTCTGATGTTTCAAAAACCTTGGATACACCTAAAAAATGCATCAAGAGTATCGATACCTTAAACTTTGGTTTCAGTAGCAAAGAGATTCGTGTTACCACATTATCTAACATTGTGGCTGAAATTAAGGGGTAGCCTAGTTGGTGCATTGCATGAATTGTCCCAATGGTGGTGTGGTTTCAGATCTCACTATTATCATGTATATAAATTGTGTGATCACTTGACTATTGATGTGATGTTGTACAGTTCACTTAAAAAGTAATATCCAAAAAAAAAAAAAAATTTGTGGCTGCTAACCATATCCATTAGTCCGAATATAGTTTTGAATTCGATCTGATTAAGGGTGGTCCACTTCTGATTCATTTCTAATTGGACCAAACAATCCACCCATAAACAATCTGATAGGATTAATCAATTCGACTTAAATATACATAATATTCATATATTAATAAAGTCGGTTTGAATGTTGTGTTTTTACTAAAATGTTGTCATAAGTGTAATTTCCGTAGAAATTATTTTCAATTCAATTTGTTCATAGTACAAAATTCAAGTCATTTTTAGTTTATTTTATTAATAATATAATGTTTCAATAAATTGTAGTTTAATGTGTTAATGTTGTTCAATGTTCCACTGCAATCTAAATTTGATTCGGATTTAATATAAGTCAAGCAAATATGATTCTGTCTGTGTGTAAATCCGAATGTTAATAAATCAATTTTGGATTTAGATATATCTAATTCTATTTTGCACCTTAATTTGAGGTAGTTCAAAAGTAATCAACATGAACATGTACATCACATAATTGGCTTCTCATGTGGCAAGATTCAGCCAGATTAATGAAATCCTTGTCTTTTTATCTTTTTGTCATTTTCTCAAGTTTGATATTTAATTTGAAATTGAGAGAAAGAGAGAGATTTGAGGACAGAATCATCACCCAAAAGTGTGAAGTTGAGTATGGTGGGGTTGGGAGCCCTACAAAGATACATGGAGGGGAGCACTCAACACTTGCCTAGCCATAAGGTTTGCCTATTCAATGGATGATCTGAATTGTCCTCTTCACCCCATGTGGCTGATTTATTAAAAGAATACATTGGCCGTCTCATATATACGGAGCAGCACTCACGGCATCGAACACACGGATGCTGTTACAAAGAATTTGGGGTGAGCCCTACTGACAGCCTAGACACCCAAATTTTTTTCTTAGTCATCTATTAGAAAGATAAGGGCTACCTTTTTGGGGACGGATACAATTTTGGTTGTCCTACCCCAGCCCAGATTTGGGTTCATCTGTTTCCTCTACTGGACACCCACCAGGACACTGACACTAACCTCTCAGCCATGTATTATCATGTTTGGGGCCATTCATCACATATGCCAACTTCTAACTTGGACACTGAAATTCAGTGTCTCAGATGAAAATGGTAACCCTAGGGCAGTCCAGTCCCCTTCCTATATTCATGGTGACTGGTGAGCCCCTAGTCCATCTTCATGAGATCTGAATTTCTTGAATCTACACCACTGTTTGTGGGTCTGGACCACATTGTTAATGGTTGGGTGCTGGCTGGCTCATAACCCTAGAAACCAGCTGCTTAAGTTAACCAAAAGTTGAGAAAAGAGCTATGGTTTATGGGGAGGCTCAGGCTCTCACTAATTAGACTATGTGAATCCTAATTTGTTTGTCACTCATTGGCTTTTCTTTTCTTGGGGTTTTCAATTTTTATTTGGTAGGGGAGGAACAAGGGTGGGGTGGAGTGGGGTTAGATTATATGGGTTTTCAATTTTTATTTGCACGTGAGGTCCACTTACCTGACCATCGCTTCTTGTTTGGATGTATTAAACTTGTTAATCGCCAATATGTATGATTTTGTTTTTTAAAAGAAAAACAACCACTAAATAAAAAAAAAATACAATGTGATTTTCTTTTGATGTGACATTTTTTATTGGTTTTTGAGATAGAATATTGCAGATGTTTGTTAATTGTTGATGGTTTTTAAAACCAACCTGGTGACCAAATTGGTCAGGGGTCTGGTTATCGGATCAAACGGTCTGACCATTCGAATTGAACGCTTGATCCATCTAACAGAAAATAAAAAAAAATTCAAAAAAAAGGTCAAAACAGTTTTAACAGTTCGAACGGTTAACCATCCGATTCAATGATTCGCTGATCAAAATCAGCGGTTTTAAGGAAAAATCTGGTTTTTGGAGAAAATGAAACCAATTAAGTGACCGATTCCCGATTTTTCTGGTCTGATCCGGTTTTGAAAACCATGTAATTGTTAGAGGCTTTTATTTTCTCGTTGCGCCAATTTGACAGAATCCTCATCGGTTAAAACAAGCTAGCTAACAGTGGTGGAGAGTTACAGATAATGTAATTTTCATTTTAACAAGTTACTCTGTTTCCACCAAAACATCATTCTTGTGCTGAAGCATTCTATATCATAGAAGTTGATGTGGCAAATTTTTACCTTTTAAATGCTGCCACGTGTAAATCATATTCCTGGACGACTAGTCGAAAATCTTTCCCACCTAATTTAGTAAACTATTTTTTGGGAAAAAATTCAGTAAGAATTTGAGAGATGGGAAAGTGGGGAGCCCATTAATTCCATGAAGATCTCAAAGTCTGTAGACTGGAAAGAAAACCCTAATTAAGTGGGCCCTGTATCCCATAAACAATACAGAAATCCAGAATAAAAAATTTATGAACTATTTGACTAGTATATGCACACAGACACACTTTTCAAAGGACTAAGGTCAAATCTGGAGTTGTGACCCGTAGGGCTATTTTCGTCTTTTGAGCCGGGAGCAACAGACGAGTCGAGTGGGGACATATGTGTCATTTTACGAAATTTGAGGGTGTGAATGTAAATTTAAGTGTTACCGGTAATGATGTTTGTGCGAGAGTATACCTTGCAGAGTTGGCAATGTTACCTCTTCGATCAGAGAGAGAGAGAGAGAGATCCAGGCTGCTTGGCAGTTAAGCTGCTCCTGTCCGATCACCTAATCTCCCTCTCATCTTCACCATTTCTCCATTTATTGTATTTATTCATATTTTGTGTTATTCATTGGCGCCATTAAAGCTCTGTTGTGGCCTCTCTTCTCTAAGCCTGCAACTCTCAGTTTGAGGGGACCATCCCTCTCAAAGTTTAGGATTTCACTACGGAGGCGAAGGACCAGAGGAAGAATAGGTAGAAGAAGAAACAATGCCTCTGGTTCGGTTTCAAGTGAGGAACGAGTATGGTTTGGGCACTCCCGAGCTCTACAACGGTGCAAACAGGGACGATCCAAAGGCTATTCTTGATGGAGTAGCAGTTTCTGGACTTGTTGGGATCTTAAGACAGCTCGGTGATCTGACTGAGTGAGTTTTTTGTTTATTTATTTATTTTCTTTTCTTTCATTTGTTCGCGTCTTTACTTCATTTTCCTGAATATGAACTTTGTATTTCTTGGCAATGTGAAGTTCTCAATGTTTAATTTCTAATGGTTATATTGGAGTTAATTGAGTTCGAGCTTCGTTCTGTGTGAAACTCTGCTACGGGGTGATTTTGTTTTTGGTTTCTATTCTAACCTTCATAATAAGGTGACGTTACTGTTTTGCTGGGATTATTTTCTCGGCCAACTGCCCTACCCTTGTTGAGAGTTCTTTGCTTTAGATTGCCTTTCTTCGAACGGTAATAGATTTGGGGCTGGTTCTTGTTTGAATATGGATATAGCAGCGTGATTGTGGACGGGGAAATCATTCAGGCTCAATGTAGTCCTCCATGCAATACAACAAAATGGAGTTACTTTTTTTTTTTATGTTTCCATGAAGATATGGAATTAAACTGGAGAATTTTGGAGAGCTTAGAGATCCACTTTGATAATCCAATGTGAAGCGACTACTTTACAGAATAAAAAAATTGGTTTAAATGTAGAGTTTTGTATGTTTAGGATGTCTTTATTCAGTTAGTCATGTTAGTAGTTTGTCAATTACTAATATCTTTAAAGGGGTTTATGTTTTCTGTGCCCATTGCTTTATGCTTTAGGAGTTGTCTGGTACGATGCATGATTTTTTTTTTCTTTTCTTTTTTTACATACATCAAACGTGGGAAAGTCATCTCTTCGTTAGTAGTAAGTCCTGAAGGATTTACATTTTTAAGATATTTAACCACCGAAAGAGTCTTGTTGTTCATATTAAAACTCTTCAAAATGAGCTTTAGTCTTCTGCTTTTTAATCAATGATGACCTTTAGACTTCTTAATATGACTATGGACTACTTTGAAAATTTTTGACACAAAATCAAGCTTGTATGACTCACTAAATTAACTCAAAAAGTTGAAAATGATGCAATTGTTGACACTTTTCTAAGAATCTGTGAGATAAAGTGAGATAATTGAGATCTCCATACACTGAGATAATCAAATACACTGCTTTTGATTCCTGTATCAATCTACAGACATGGAACATCTTCAACTAGCAAGTACATTGGTAAGTATGACCCTCCAGTTGACCCTTTCTGCCCAAAAGACCAAACAACTACACCATTCAAAACAAAACAGGACTTCACAAACAAAAACAGTAGTGGAGATTTTCATTTTATATGCAAGTCATTTTATCTTGAAGTGGTAAAGGTCCTAGATATACAATAATTGTTGTTACAACAGCAAAGTAATGGCCATTGTCCTGATGGTTTTGTTCACCATAATAGGATTATGCGGTTATGCCCTAAATGGCTGAAACATTGTAGTGGGTTTAAAGGCTGTTGTTCAAATTATGCAGATTTGTGCTAACTTTGGACAATATGCAAATTGGAGTGCCCATTCTAACATTTGCAACTGTTTCTTTTTCTCCTTAAATTTGCATTATTTGTTGACATTCAACCTTAAGTGATCATCCTATTAATTTGAACATGTCTGGTTTTGAGTTTTTGATTGATATATGTACATTTGTAGGTTATTTGTCAAAGTATAATTATTAAGGAAAGTTCTTGGGTGTGTTTATAGATTTGCAGCAGAGGTTTTTCATGGCCTACAGGAGCAATTATTGGCTACTGCATCTAGAAGCCATAAGATGATGGTTCGAGTACGAAACATAGAAGAAGCACTTCCTCCACTTGAGAAGTCTATAACGGCCCAAAAAAACCACATACATTTTGCATACACAACTGGTGTGCTTCATATCTCATATTGACTGTCAATTTGGCACTTTTAAATACCTTTTGAGGCATGTTTTTTTTATGAATAACTATAAAATTTTATTGATATGAATGAAAGAATATTTTGTGTACAACATGCTATACACACCAAACATAGGCTAGTAATTACACCTTTTCAGGCATGTTATATTGAGTCTCTATTTAGCCTTGATTTATTTGGTGATGGTCAGATTTTAAGTTGTCATTTATTTGGGTCAAGAAAGCCAAATATCATTCCTGATTGATTAGTGATGGACATTCTGTCTATTTCATCTAATCAGAGTTTATTTTATTTTTATTTTTTGGTTGATTTCATGGGCCCTAAAAACAACAGATTAGGGGATTTAATTGATCTTGTCACATGTCATTATGGATTGATAAATTCATATCCCTGTGGCACTTGAATCCTATGGACATAATATATTTTCTACAGTAACTGATTTTATGAAAAATAAGTGCTCTTATGCAAAGATCCCTATCACTTTATAATATTCACATCCTTTTAGCACTTCAATTCTTTGAGCTTAATATATTTCTGCAATACCTGTCATAGACATAATACGTGTCTATAAAAGAACCTCCATCCTGGGATAATGGATCATATGGGCACACCAACAACTATTTTTTTTATAGATATGGGCACACCAAAAACATTAATCTGATTAGCAGGGGGGCTTTCCAGGGTTTGGTGGATTTAATGAGTTTGTGCAATTGTTGATCAGACATAACCCCATAACCTGATTAACAATCCCACAAACTTCTTCCTTCATTTTAGATGGGTTTGGTGGGGCTTGAATGGGTGGGTGGTTGACATTCTTAGACAGGAAGTCACTTGTGCTTGTTCAGGAGAATGGTTGTATTGGAAAGCCATTACTCATCCTACTATGTGGGGACTATTGTCATAAATGGGCAGCCACACAGACACTTTTGATGGAGGGAAAGCCAATTTTTTGAAAACATTGGGGGGGGGGGGGATGCATTCTTTTCTTGTTAACTTTCGGGTGTGGGCCTGAAAGTAGTTTTACATTGTTCCTCTAAATGGATTGATCAAAAGAAAAAGTTCTCCTAAATGGATGGAGTGCCCTTGTTAGACACTTTCAGACTCCAACATTGGATTCATGAGGAATAATTATGCATATTATGTTCTTTTATTCCCTGCTTATTTGACATAAATGATGTGTTTAAATTCCATCTTCCCTATAGACTCTATGTAGCAATAATTTACTTTTTACAATTACTTACGTTCTTTACTATAGGTATATGATGTTAGTATCCATGAGATGACAAACTTTATATGAATACTTTTTTACCATATGCATATTATATTTGAAACAGTAAGTTTTTTTTTTTCATAAAAAGTGAAAAGAGACCTTTCCTTAAAAGTACATATAGGTTTATTTGTAAAAAATAATATCTTTGGCTATTTGAGAAACATTACTCCTCAACCCACGAAGGAGAAGCAGCATATATAAAAAACATGACATCTCTTTCAGTATGAGAAAGAAAAACGGTATATAGCAATTCTTAAAATTTTGGTCATAGTAATAAAGTGACTCTGAAATCACAATCATTGTCGTCATTGAAGTGTTGTTCCAACTTCCAACCTTTTGATGTCAGTCATCCATATCTTAGTTCATTATTCCATTCTACATCAACTAGTATTCTCCATTAATGATTACAACTCCAAACTTATTTTGCAATTCTTCTCATCAGTGATGATGACCTTTGCTGTATATGAATCTTGTCCTGCCATTGTGCTTTACCAAAGGCTATGCTTTCGGTCAGATTGCAAGTCCCTGTATCATTTTTTACCACTTCAGATTACATTACTGTATATGAAGATATGTATAATTGAATTTTTCTTTATCTAATCACCTATTGGAGCTACTCCTTATTTTCTTTGGATGCACATTTCTTGAGTTTTATCATCATCTCGGTTGTGATAATTGTATGCCTATTGTGCTTCTTATTATAAAACTCTGCTGGATCTGGGAATAGTTGTGTCTCATAAACATCGCACACTTTTGTCTCTATACATAGTCCAACAGAACTGGATGCCCATCTCCTCTATACTGATAATCATATTAGAACCATGGATGCATTGGTACCATATTGAAAACGTTATAGCTTAAATATGTGGGAAACAACTGAACCACAAAGGACTTGCCAAGCTTGAAAACCATTATCTCTACTTCTAATATTGATTAAAAATAGTATCAATTTGGAATAAGAATAACAGAAGATGCGTCTCTTGATAGAATGCAATAATAAGAAAGGATTATTGTAGCCAACCTCAAGTAGTTGTTGTTAAGGCTTCATTCAGTTGAATTATATTGTGATAAAAGTGTCTTTCTTATTTGAAGTTATTTGTGTCCATTTGGACTTTGTTAGCATTCTTTCATCTAGTTTTACACATTTAATGTCCTAAATTCCATATGAATTGGCTGGAAAAGCTTTAAAAGAATGTTAATATATTTGGGGCCAGAAGAGTAAGTATTAACCTGAGTGAATATCGGATTACACTATTTAGGGTTAGTCAAGAGGATGACATTAACACTGTCTTTGCTTGCAAAAGAAAATAGAAATTAAAGAGGAAAGAAAAAACAGAGATTACATCTTTCCTTTTAGTAAAGAAAAAGTAAAATTGAAACTTATTGGGTGAGAGAGCACTGCTGGTAATGTTTGCTCTCATGTCTCCATTTTTTCTCTATATTTTAGGAGGGAAAATAGGAAGAGTTCAAAATAAAAAAATTTCTTTTCTATTTTTGTTTTCCATTGTCAATCAAACTTGGGAAAGTCACTTTTATGTTTTTCCATTCTCTTTGCAACCAAATACAGCAAAAAGTTTCAGTTGTGACAATTTTGCCCTATTTATTGAGGGTTGCTAGTTGTTTTGCTGGTTTCAAATTCTTTGTATTCTTTTGAATCCATAAACTGGAGGTAGATTGAGTAACTTGAGTTATGAATATAAATACACCCTTATACCATATACTTTAAGGTGATATGGATATTAATCAATGAAAGGTTAACTGAGGAATTGTTTGGTGTCTTGAATGGTTAAGAACAATTTGACACGCTTCACTTAGTTGAGATTTCCATATTTCTGATATCCCTTCACCAAAAAATTTCAAGTTCTTAGTGAAAAGAAATTACATTGCAGGTTTTGACTGGCATGTCAATATACAAACTGAACAAAATCACCTCAACAGTTACTTGCCACAATATATTTTGGATTCTTATGAAGACTGCCGTGATCCACCACGTCTACACTTGCTTGACAAGTATGTTTTTGTTATTGAGTTTTGGTTCTCACTGATTTATAGAAATTAATACCTAGATCATTTACTTCTCAGATTTGATACTGGTGGTCCTGGAGCTTGTTTTAAAAGATATTCAGATCCATCCTACTTTAAGAGGGTGATGACTAACCCCGAATTAGAGAATGCTGAGAAGGTCCAAAGAGAGAAAAAGGTCCATAAGAACAAGGTATCTATCTCCCTTATGAAGAAACTTGGTGGTTTGTCCTATTTTGAGGTACAGTGGGTTCTTGTGATATGCATGCTGAAGATTGTTAAAATGGATTAGTAGACTTCAATTGTTTATCATCATGTTCTATCATTTCTTTCTAATCACAATTTGTGAAATACAGTAAAGTTACACAATTTTTTTTTTTGAAGTGGTGAATAGTTAGTAAGGATGGTCTGGTTTCTTAGTTTATAGTGATCAGATTGTGTATTCCCATTGTACAGCCTCTAGTTGAACAGGGGCTTTTTTCTTATATTAATCAATACATTCATACTTCACCTTTCTCAAGGAAAAAAAAATTAATGTTTGTGTTGTATATTTCCCTGCAACATAAGTTGTTTAGGAACAAACTCAATTATGATATTTTTACAAGCTTGTATTGAAAATGTCTTATACTGTTACGGCAAAATATTTCAACAGAAAAAGGGATTAAGACAGAAGAATGGAGAAATCTTACATACAGTGTCAATATCCCGCTGCAATGGCAGGTATTTATGTTCTTTTAACTTTTCGCAGGCATATAAACCAAGCATAGTTGGAAAAGAAAGCATTTCTATTAAAAATTTATTGTGGGTCTATTAATTTTTTGAATAGTTTGACTTAAGAATAATTATTTCCATTTTCAGTTCAATTCAATAAAATTTAACAATTGATGTCTGGTAAAGCAGAGCACAGTTGGCTTCTCCCAGCATTTACAGGCAGAGTCCTTGTGAAAGTATCACCAATATCAATGCGGGACCAAAATATGACCTTGAAAATCCATCTTTTGGTTCAAGAACCAGGTCAGCTAACAATATATGTGTTTCTGTTGGAAGTCCTTCCATGCAAACTGAAGAACAAGAACATTATGAGTTATCCTCTTCTAGGTTAAGGGTGCAGTCAAATAATGCCCATTCTTCTATTGTTCCTGATGAACAAGATGAAGTTTTAGATGATGATTTCCCACATGGGTCATTGCAAGTCCAAAGTGCCCCTAAGTCATCTTGTGTTACTTGGGATGAGAAGACAGAAATAATGGAACCTACATTTCAACAGTGTGACAGCATTGTTAATAACCAGGATGAAGATTTAGAATTGCTACCATCAAGCTCTTATGTAAGTACACTGGAGAAGGTTGCCTCTCTTGGGAATGTTGATCCAGTGAATTTTTCATTTGGTGATGAAAATATGACAGATGAAACCAGAGCAGATTCATCCCTTCGAAATATGGATGGAGAAGATATTTCATTTGGTGATGAAAATATACCAGATGCAATCCATGGTGAGAACCAGATTGATGAGATTGGAAGCGAGCCAGACAACTATGTGGATGCACTAAACACTATGGAATCAGAAATTGACACTGATATAGAGTGCCAGACAAAACGAGAAGTTGAACTACCTTCGTCCAACTTAAAAGGTAAAGAGAACAGAGATGGAGCAGGTTTAATGCATGAGATGACTACTCAAAATTCTGATTCATCTGATCTTCAATCTCATACTGCATCCTACAATTCTCATAACAAGGAAATGTCTGAAAATTTTTCAAATGTGGATTCTGTAGAGGTCACGACCCATGTACAGCCACCTCCTAACTTGAGCACATCTGCTAACATGAAGGTTTCAGAAAACACGGATTTGTATGAGCATATTGATAGCATTAGTGTCTCTAGAGTAAATAGTTTTGAAGTTGTAAGTGGTCCATCACCCCCTAGCTCCTGCATTCTCAATTCACAGGCCCAATTGAGTGATAACATTATTAACAAATCATCCAAGTTCCAAGAGTCTTATGCCGAAGTTTCTGGTGCACCTTTGGTTCAGTTTTGGACAAATGGTGGCCTGTTGGGACTAGAGCCTTCAAAACCCCCAGATTTTAATGTTTCAAATATTTCGAATCAAAATATCATATCTGCCAGTAAAGAAACCATTAGGCCCATATCCCATTCTGATAGCTCTTCAGGAAAACTGGATACATTAATTAAGACCCCTGAACAAAGAGAAAAGAATCTAAACTCTGTGGGGGAAAAGTATGGACCACATGGTACTAGTAATCCCACTGATCTTCCAGATGAACTGATTAGAACAGGAAACGAGTACCAAACAAAAACAACTGATCCTACTGAATGCTCCACATACTGCCACAATAAGCAAAATAATGATATGTTCAGGAAGGATTCCTTGGAATTACCCATGACAGGAAATTCTGTCATGACCACTGGAGCTGAATTACCTGTTGCTTCTGAAGTCAAAGCCCCTTCAGGCGAAACCAGTCAAGAAAATATCAAGAGTACATCTACTGTTTTCAGCCTTGGTCATAAATTACTTGTGAATGGTTTCCAAAAGAAGTTGCAGGAACCTATTTGCCATGAACAGAAGAAAGGACAGCTCAGAGTTGCACATCAAACGTCTCCTGACAGAACCATCAGAGAAAAGCAGAATTCTGGATCATTTGCATACTCTCTTCCATCTTCACCACCACTTGAACATATGAAGATCTCTTTCCACGCTATAAATAACTCTGAAACATCCAAGTTGAGACTGAAATTTCCTGATAGGCATTGTCCTAATGAAGATATTAGAGATCACATATTTGCTTCATTCCAACTGCTTCCAGAGCCTGCTATTATTCCTCAGAGGGATTCTGGTTCTGAGTCTGATGATGATACATTCTGTCGATCATCTCCATATATGCCTGATGATCTTAGTCATTGCTCTGAATCAAACTCTGAGCAGTGGGAATCTGGTGAAATGCCAGGAAATAAGGACCATGAGCTATACGATGCTTTACATAGAGTCTCATCAGCCGAATCTATATCAAGCTCCTTTGAACTGGATGGAGCATCACATGGAAACATGTATCCTAATATCAACTGGAAAAATCCAGATATTAAAGATGGAGAAAGACCTTTTCATTTAGCTCCTTCACTTGATCTTCCAAGTCTTGATTCTCTGGATCCTTCAATAGATCAGAAAGAAAGGAAAAGTGATTCTGAACAGAATCATCTCCCAGATTCAAGGTTGCAAAATCCTCATGAACCACCACCACCACCGCCTCCACTCCCACCATTGCAATGGTGTGTGGTGAAACCCCACCCAGATGTGGTAGAAGATAACCGAGGGACGTTATCTGAGGTCAATACTCATCCAAATAATCTTCATATTCTTCAAAACAAATCTTCACAGCCAACAGTGCCTGCTCCACCAAAGCTACCACATATTAAAGAGGCTATCGTATGTCCACCAAACAACAAGGTGATGATTGTATTTTAGGCCCTTGTTTCATTGCAGCCATGTTTTAGTTTTTGATATATAATCTATGCATACATCAGGATCAGCAGAAGTTGAACGGATGCAAAGAATCTAGGCAGGATGGGCACATTAAGGAAGTAGATGAAAGGGAAGATTTACTACAACAAATCAGAGCCAAGGTGTGTAGCTATGTTTTTCATTTTTATCTAGAGAGATGTGTAAATATTACAATTAAATATAAAAGTAAAATTAAATGGAAATTTCTGAGTGAAAATAAGGCACTCATGACATTTTGACACATAAGGGATATCCAACAACTTGTGTGTGTGTGTTTGTTTTCTTTGTTAAGAGCATTGCCACTGATGATCTCCTAGAATATGTTTTATATGAGGATTGAAGGAATGTGGTCCGTGGGTGCAAATTGTCCATGCAGACAAGTCAAAAGTTCTTGGTCTTCGAAGTAAACATGTTTCTAGTTTTTTCTTAATCAGAACTTAGAACTATGTCAGGAGGGGATAATGATGTGTAAACAACTGAGAATCTAAGCTGTAATTTCTATATGCTTACTCTTCTGGTTAAATGTGCAGTCATTCAACCTGAGGCGTACAACATCTACAAGACCAAACTTCTCACCAGGTCCCACTACCAATGTGAAAGTTGCTGCAATATTGGAGAAGGCCAATGCAATCCGCCAGGTTATTCCTATTCTTATTTCTTTCTTTTTTTTTTCTTCATTTACTTGCTTCCTTTTCTTGTATACTTTTGATTTTATACTTGATACAATATACTCACTGTTCTTTTCTTCAAAAACATTATTTTATGACAATGTAAAAAAATGCAGGCCTTTGTGGGAAGTGATGAAGGAGGTGATGATAACTGGAGTGATGATTAATTCTCTTGAGGGCATGATTGTTGAAATTGGGTGAAGCTGTGTTATTTATGTGAATAATCTCAGTTCTTTAGTGTAATTAAATTGTAGGATTTACATTCTTTTACTGTTCTTATTGCATTAAATTCAAATTATTTTGTGAACCACGAGAAGATAGATGACTGACCCATCAAACATGTATTCTAAATTTTACTGACAATTATTTCTATATAATGCCTGAGAAAATGGCAGGCTTGTTATTGGATGTGCATTCATTGATTTCCTTTTTCTGCAATTTTTAATCACTCATCATCAAATTCATCATGTTACAATTGTTGTATTCTGCTTATGAATTTTTCACATATTCTCCTGTGAGTTGATTGAAATTGCTGAGTTCTTATGTTCTCTGTTGGGGAGATCATGGCTTAGGAGACTTGCTTAGATGTTTTTACACCAAGTCCAAAGACCATTTTACCTGATCTACATAAGGAGTTGCCTACCATGTTTTAAATCATTGCTCTTATAGTTTGAAACCTTATTTATTTATTTTTTTAATTTGAGTTTCCTGTACTTTTAAGTAGGGTTATATTCTGAGTTGCTCAAGACCAGCATTCTTAAAGTTGTCAATATTTGTTACAAGTTAGCAAACTTCAAGCTTATTGATAACATCCGTTATGTTGATTAAGTAATGTCTACTGAAGAATGAACTTGATCTCTTTTAATACTTGCTTCATATGAAAGCAGTATGGTGTTGACAAGCCGAATGGCCCTTCTGGTTACGACCTCCCTACTAAAAGGGGTATCGTTGAAATTTCAGTTTTAATTAAATACTTAAAAAGTATAAAAAGAAGTGGAAATTCTTTTGAACCCCACAAAAAGAAGTGCCGATTCTTCCTCTCACCTTTGTATTATTAAATCCATTTTCGTGGTGCTGAATTCAGTCAACCTTTAGTAATGAAATGGTGAACATTATATGAAATTATAAACCGATTTTATCTTAATAGTATTTATAACGGCTAGTTTGAATAAGAGATCATTCTAAATTTGAATAGTATTGAAATAACGACTGATGTAACTTGAGAAAATAACCTGCAATAAGCCGAGCTTTTCTTCGAGGGTATCTGCATTAATTGCAGAAGTTGGAGGGAGAGAAATGGTGGGTAAACTCAACAATCTACCATATCAAGGCAATATAAAGTGATGTATGGAGCCCATCTAAATATTTAATAAAGTTAAATTGTAAATTTTAGAAACATATTATTTATTATCATTGTTATCATAAAAAATTATCACGTACAAAGTAACTAGTTAACATATTAGTTATCAGCAAGTAATATAATTGACATTGTATGAATTTGACATTACAAACTACACTGTTATTTGTAAACTAATAGAATAAAAAAATGCAAGACCATTGTCTTAATAAATGAAGAATTTGAATTAACTAGTGATGTGTTGAGCAATTTTATTTTTTAATTAAATTTCAGAAAATGTGGGGTCTGGGGAGGTCAACGCTCTTATACGTAGGGATCCAAGCAAGAAGAAAAGCTGATATGAAGGCCATATTCACAGCAAGGTTTGTACTATTATTCACTGTTTTCAAAATTGGATCGAATCGGACGGTTGGACCGAAAAAACCAGTCATCGGTCACCTGACTAGTTCTGTTTTCCTTCAAAACCGCTTTTTCCCTCAAAACTGTTGATTTTGGTCAGCAAACCGCTGAACCAGCCGGTTAACTGTTCAAACGGTTTTGACCATTTTTCAATTTTTTAATTTTTTAATTTGTTTTATTAGAATGGGCCAGCCGTTCAGGTCGAACGGTCGGACTGTTCGAACCAGTAACCGGACCCCTGACCGGTTTGTTTGTAAAAACCATGCTATTTGACACGTGGTGTTGTCGGGATGTATCCAGGCCGTTCATCACCAACTGCCGCCAACCTGGTCTCACTTGCTCCTCCTCTAAGGCAATTTCGATTATAAAAAGGGGTTCCCACATTGCAAAAATCTGGAACTTAAACTCTAAGTATCCTCTCTTGCTTAGTCTGATCCTTGTAACATTTTTTTTCTCTCATTAGGTTGGACCCGTCAGCCTCGGATGCTAGAAATTATGTTGTTGCCCTTAGCTCCATATTTGGCAAGAACAATTGGCGTCATTTGGGGGAATGTCTTCAAAACATTCCCTTAAGAAAAAACAAGCCTAATTTAATCAACTAGTGTCCCTGAAATGGCTGACAAGCAAGACCTTATCCTTGGCATTTGAAACTCACTCACGATTGACCAGTTCGAGTTGGTCCTCAAAAGGCTAGGCAACCTAGCCCAACAATTGGACAATATAGGGCGTCCAATAGGAAGCCACCCACAGGGTGGCCGCCCCATCGAAAGCCATGGACAACACAGCGAGCGATCTGCCCATACCACTCTAAGCCAACGCTTGGGCAGCCTGGAGAGAGTCAACCCCTCAGAGTCAAACAACAGCAACCGATGGGCTGGAAGACCTCATTCCAAGACCCCATAGCTCCCCAATCGAGGGGTCGACTCCATGGGGTCCCACGCCGAGCACAAGAATCTTGGCCATCAATACCATCACGCGTCGACCAATCGGGACAATGGTGGGCCCTCGGCCCACTACAGTCCCCCTCCAAGGGTGCTACACCTCTCCCCCACCAGTTTCCGACCTTTGCAACCTCCTCAACAATTTCCGTGCCCACAAGGCTTAAGATGTGCCAGTGTTCGAGCACTCCAGGAGCAGGGCCAACCCATCCTGCATGAGAGAGAACCAGGACCAGGCCGAAGCGTTGATGCCATACATCAACCAATGCTTCAGAGATATTTAGGTATAGATTAGCGCCATTTAAGACCAGCTTTGGCAAGTAAAGGAGGGCCAAGGTGATGCCTCCACTAGTTTCCCTGCCTCATCCAATCAAATGGAGGTGCTCGTAGATTCCATCCTCTCCGAGCCCTTTCTGCCAAACTCCAAGGCCCTAGCATTGGAGACCTACAACGGGAGTGCAGACCCTGAGGACCACCTAGAAAGCTTCCGGGCCCTCATTCTCCTATATGGATACTCTGGCACCCTCATGTGCTAAGTCTTCCAAGCTACATTCAAGGGAGCATCGCACTGATGGTTTTCCATACTGCCTCCGCACTCCATCGGCTCTTAGGAACAGTTCGCAAACCTCTTCCTAAGTCACTTTATGAGCAGCCGACGATGTCAAAAAACCATCATCTCCCTAATGTCTGTCAAGAAGCATGGGGAGAGCCTTCAGGCATATATATAGAGGTTTAACCAGGAAGAACTTGAGGTTAAGGACCTCGACCCCTCGGCCTTCATGGTTCATGCACACGGCCATCAGTGGCCTTTGGCCTGGACCCCTCAGTTGGTCTATTTCCAAGACTACCCAAGACTAAAGTCAAGTTCTTGAAAAAAGTTCAAAAGTACATGGCCGACGAAGAGGCCAAAGCTAATAAATGCCTCCAAGAATCGGAAATCAAGGCTAGCCGAGGGCCCAACGACAAGAAGATGAAGGAAAGGGATTTCCGTGGTGACAGTCTGACCAACAAAGGTGGAGAGAAGAAGTCGTCGACCCCTTCCTTCAATATGCACACGTCGTTAAACTCCTCTTGAACGCGCATACTGATGCAAGTAGGGAAGGAAGAATTCATGAAGTAGTTGACTAAGTTGAAGAGGAACCTGAGAATGGGGAACCCCAAGAAGTACAACAAGTACCACTATGACACCGGCAACGACACCGAAGACTGTTATGAGCTTAAGAACGGGATCGAGTCCCTCATCCACCGTGGGCACTTAAAGGATTTTGTTTAAGGCGATGCCTCAACGTCATCCTCGCAACAGCCACATGCCGAACCCTGCAATCATCACCCCTTAGCCGAAGTCATTGAAGTCAGAGCTGGAGGCTCGACTTTAGGGGGAGCATCTACCTCATCTTAGAAAGCATACACCTGGCAATACAACATCCAAAGTCTAGAACCGAAGAGGCCGAGGTTGGAAGACCTCATTTCCTTCTCAAACAACGACTAACAAGGACTATTTGTGCCCCACGATGATATGTTGGTGGTGTCAATGACCATCACCAACTACATGGTGAAAAGGATCCTCATAGACAATAGTTCATCAGCCGACATCCTATTCTATGAGACGTTTGATAAGATGCAGTTAATACCAGACCGAATGTAGCCTGCTAATGTGCCACTCATCGGCTTCTCCGAAGCAGCTATTAGACTCGAAGGAAAAATAACCCTATCAGTCACTGTAGGGACTGAATCTCAGCACGTCATTTGGATGACTGAGTTCTTGGTTATGCAAATAGGCTCAACTTACAATGTCATCATAGGGAGTATGACCCTTCACGCATTCAAAGGCGGTTGTCTCGTCTCACCACCTTGCCATGAAGTTCCCCACAGAGCATGGTGTAAGGGTGGTTAGAGGAAAACCAACAACCTGCCAGATAGTGCTATATTATGGCGCTAAAAGGCAAGAACAAGGAAACCCTACCACTGGAGGGGCTCAACCTAAAGGACAAACCGTCTAGCCGAGGCCATTTGGCCGAAGACCTTATCACGGTTCCCCTAGATGAGGCCAAGCCTGAGAAAACTGTACGAGTCGGGTCTCACATACCTCAGGAGATACTTTCCCAAATACTAAGCTTCCTCAAAGCCAATACCGACATGTTCGCTTGGTCCGCCGTTGATATGCCAAGAATTGACCCCTCGGTCATTACTCACAGGCTGAGCATGGGTACAAGTTACTAAGCTTCGTGGACATTACTAAGCGTGGGTATGGTCATTACTCAAAGCCAAATACTAACGTGTTTCCTTTGTCAATGATTGATCACCTCGTCGATGCCACCACATGGTACGAGTTACTAAGCTTCATGGACACTTTTTCCAACTATAACCAGATAAGGATGCATCTGGCTGACGAGGAAAAGATCTCATTCATCACCGAGCATGGCACCTACTGCTACAAGATGATGCCTTTTGGATTGAATAACGTAGGGGCCACTTACCAAAGACTGGTGAACAAGATTTTCAGAGAGTGGATGGGGAGGAACGCCGAGGCCTATGTAAATGACATGGTTGTGAAGAGTTTTAGGTCTAACCAACACACCTCGGACCTCAACGAGACATTTGGAGTACTAAGAAAATACATGGAGTTGAACCCCACCAAATACACCTTTGGGGTCACCTTAGGAAAATTCTTGGGTTTTATAGTCACCCAACGAGGTATAGAGCCCAACCCTAAGAAGATACAAGCCATATTGGATAAGGAGCCCCCTTGGTCAATCAAAGAAACCCAGAGGATCACTAGTTGAGTCACGGTCCTCAGTCGCTTCATGTCCAAAATGGTCGACTAGTGCATACCCTTCTTCCAAGCCATCAAGAAGTTGAAAGATTTCCAATGGACAGAGGATTGCCAAAAAGCCTTCGAGGAGTTAGAGTCCTACCTCATGTCACCACCATTGCTCACGAGGCCCCTCCCGGGAGAAACGTTATTCTTGTACCTCTCAGTTGGGGATGAGGCAGTTAGCTTGGTGTTGGTTCGAGAAAACAAGGGAGTCAAAGGCCAGTATATTATGTCAGCAAGGTGCTCCACGAGGCCGAGACCAGATACCCAAAAGTAGAGAAAATAGCTTTTGCACTAGTGATCTCGGCTAAGAAATTGATGCCTTACTTTCAAGCCTACAACATTTCGTTGTTGACCAACTAGCCCCTCAAGTCGGTGCTTTTAAAGCCCAAGACCTCAGGTCGGTTAATCAAGTGGGCCATCGAGTTGTCGGAGTTTGACCTGCACTATCAACCGTGACCTACAATAAAGGTGCAAATATTGACAGACTTCTTGATTGAATGCACCTTCATCCATAGCCACATCCAAGCCCCCGAGAATAAGGAGGAGCAGTTGCTGACCTAGACCTTGTTCATAGATGGATCCTCCAATTCCAAGGGAAGTGGAGTCAGCCTTACACTTTTCACCCCGGATAATAACAAGCTGGAATATGCACTGCGGTTTGGTTCCCTGCTTCCAAAAATGAAGTTGAGTACGATGCCTTACTAGCCAGCCTCCAGCTTGCAAAAGACCTTGGAGGCAAGCACATCCATGTCTTCAATGACTCACAATTGGTTGTAAACTAGGCGAATGGAGAGTATGAGGCTAGAGAGCCAAACATAGCCAGATACTTGAACAAAGTCCGAGAGCTAATCGACCAATTTCGACAATTCACTCTGCACTAAGTTCCATGGGCCAAGAACACATGAGCTGACGCCCTGTCAAAACTTACAAGCTATCCAGGGTCGGCCCTCGGCCGCACTATGCACATTGAGAGCTTAATACATCCCAACAATGAAGAGAGGCAAGTATGCCCCGTCCAAGTTGAACCTTGTTGGATGGATCACATTCTCGCTTACTTGCAACATGAACAAATTCCATCCGACATAAATGAGGCAAAGAGAGTCTAACGACAGTTGGCACAATACACTGTACTTGAAGGCAAATTATACAGAAGATCCTTCACCTTGCCTTACCTCATATGCCTTCGCCGACAATCATCTAGGTGGTAAGGCCCTCGCATAGAAAACACTCAAGCAAGGATACTTTTGGCCGACCATCCAAAAAGATGCTATTGAGTTACTACAGAAGTGTGATCGATGCCAAGGGCACTCCAACATCCTCCACTGGCCTACGACGACCCTTTTGACCCTCAACAACCCTTGACCCTTTACAAAATGGGGAATGGACCTCCTTGGATTTTTCCCTCCGGCCACTAGGAGCAAGAGATTCCTTGTCGTGGCAATAAATTACTTCACCAAGTGGGTTGAAGCCGAGGCCTTGGCAACTATTATGGCCAAGACAATTCAAAGCTTCTTTTGGAAAAATATCATTTGTTGACGACTGCAAGTTCAAAGAATGGTGTGGAAGCCTAGGGATAAGTCAGCAGTACACCGTGGTTGGATACCCTCAAACTAATGGGCTAACTGAGGTCACCAATAGGACGATTCTATACGGATTGGAGTCAAGATTAGACACAACCAAAGGGTTTTGGGCAAACAAACTATACAACATTCTCTAGGCATACCGAACGACACCTTGGATTGCAATGGGTGAAACTCCCTTCAACTTGACATATGGGACAAAGGCTATCATCCTAGTAGAGATCGGCTAGCCGATACTTTGAACTGAAGCATACTAAAGAATTAAGAAACGGCCTCGACCTATTGGAAGGTGTCCGAGAGCAAACCCAAATCAGGGTTGCATCATACCAACAAAGATTTGTAAGATACTACAACTCCCGAGTCATAGAGCGTCACTTCAAGGAAGGCGACCTCGTCCTTAGAAAAGTCATGGTTCTTGAGCCTAGAATTGGAAAGCTTGGGCCAAACTAGGAAATCCCTATAGAATCAAGCAAGTAGTATGATCCGACACCTTTCGGATGGAGTATATGGGTGGAAGACCTACACCTTGTACATGGAACTCTAAAAATCTCCGGATGTACTATCAATAGTAGTGTAATTACTTTAGTGGAAAATTGTAAATGAAAAGTGCAAGCTCCTTTCACCTTAGATCTTTATTTGTGTGAACATTCTCGTTCCCTTCAACTAATAGGACCCCTCGACCGATCAACTGTAGCATACAACCTTTCTTAAGGTTATATGCCCAGACTAGATGGCAACCCCTTGGCTAGCCGACCACAGCATACAACCTTCTATATGGTTATACACTCGGACCAGACATTAACCCAAGGCATACGACACTTTGTGAGTCATATGCCTAGTTGCCTTTTAACCTTCTATGACTAAGGCAAGAACTTCCGAGACCTCGACAACTATTGATGAGTTAGGCCATAACCCTAGCCTCAGCCTCAAAGACCCTTAAAGAAGCGAGTCTTTGGAGGTCAAAGAGCTGACATCGGCTAATTACTTAATAAAAACACGACAAATGACACACTAAGTAAATGACACTTCTCCAATAAGGCAACCACTCGTGACCTCAGCTATAAAGCCCTTGTGTAATGATGCATTGAGCATGATGCCAGCCTTAGCCATAGTCACCTTCCTTTTTTATCACTAAGGAAAGGAGTTCCAAGACTTCGATAGCTACTATTGAGCAGTTTGTGGTGCCAGCATCGGCCTAAAAGGCTAATATAGAGCGTTCTCACGAAAGACCAAGTAAAGAGCACTTTAGCAATAAAGAATTACTTTATTAAAGGATGACAAGTTTCTTTACAAAGATGCCTCTTCAAGGGGAGGCATCAACCCCTTGCACAAAAAAAAAAAGAAGAAGAAAAATAAGAGAAAAGAAAAAAGAAAGAACATCTTTTGGTAAGAAACTTAAGTTCTATTTACTTAGGTGTCTTTACAAAAAAAGGCCTCTTATGGGGAAGGTGTCAACCTCTTACAAAATAGAAAAAAGAAACAATATACAAGTTTCAAGGGCATGTAGGCCCAAACAAAAGAAAACAAAAAAAAAAGTTTATTGGCCCCCTCCAGTTTAAGCGACAACCTAGGCAGTGGTGTCGGTAGTAGCATCGACGATTGGGTTCTCGTTCATCCCCAGTATATCTATTATTTGTTGAGCTTCAGCAAACAGATCTAATTGGCTGACATCGAAGCTTGAAAGGATCTTCATCACTTGAGCCTTGTAGTCATCAAAGCCCTCTAAATAAGCCTAGGAGGCAAAGGTGATCAGGTATGTCTCGTGCTCCTTCTAGGTTTTGTATCTTCAACTACCTTTGCAGTCGACTCCTCCAGCTACTGCTCCATTAACACCAAGGAGGACTTTAGCTCATTCACAAGGTCCCTGTTATTCTCCACCTCGACCTTGACCTTCTTGTGACGCTCATGCTTGTTGCGTGCCCGGCCCTCAGCCGCCTCCCGGTCGAATTACACCTCAGTCGTTTGCTACTTTAGGCGCTCAATCTTCTCTTAAGCCTGTCAAAGCTACTGGATCAACACCTCGACCTTATCACAAAGGCCGACCGAGCAAGAGACCATCTGCACATGAAAAAGGAAAATCATTAGTCACATTCGCTAAGAAGACCTCGACAACACAACAGACTCGAAGAATTGTGTGCATACCTCAACGGCCTTGTTTAAAAGTGTGTACTGGACTGAATCCATTAGGTACTACGTCTAGGACTGGCAGTCCCTGGGAAGGAACATGTCGTTTGCTAGCTGTTGGCTGACACTAGGAACCGACAGGGAGTCCACCTCTCGGACACCCCACTATAGCAAGAATGTCCGATGAGGGGTCAGACGACCAAGGCACCGCCTAATATGACCCACCTGAAGTCTTTTGTCCCAAGGATCTCAAGCCATTTTTGCAGGGTGCTTTTGCGTCGGTGTCTTATTACGGCCCCCCTCCTCCAGTAGACACCGAGGTGTGCTCTTGGCAGCTCCCTTCCCGATGGCTCTTTTATACGTCGTGACCTCCAACAACTTTGCCTTTCTGTTGCCCTCTATTTCTGTAAACAAGAGAAGCAAATGGGTCAGAAGAGTGCCAACAAAACTCAAGCGATTTTATAACTAGTAAACAATGAGAGCATCCACACCAAGGGGGGCAGAACTAAGGCCGGCCATCACCAAGGGTCCAACATGAATTGTTCCACCTAGCTGAAGCCAATTCAACATGGTCTTCTCCTCATCGTTGTTGTGTGGCTTAATCCTCTCAACCAACGTATTTGGGTTCCCTCAACTAGACTGAAGGACTAGCCTTGGGGGCAACTAACAAAGAAGAATTTTTTCTTTCAGTTGTGGACAGACGACGGGTTGTCCACTATCCTTCCCCATCAGCCTTGGAAGTACCATAAGCCTTTCCTGTCAGGATGCTTCCTTAGTGTAAATAAACTCTAAAATATATTTAGTGTCACTAGCACCTCTCAAAGATGGGCCATCACCAATACAACCACTATCGTCCTAACGACATTGGGAGAGATATGGCTAAGGGTGAAGTTATATTTGTTTAGGATCTCGGGAATGAGGGGGGGTGCAAGGTCAGAGCTGGAACTCTAACCCTATAGTCCCCTGGAATGTAGTACTTCTCGACCAACGTGCTAAATTGCCCCTTGCCAAGAATGCTATCTAGGTTAGAGCAAGGATAATGCCCTAGCATCATGCCTCGGCCCTTTACCTCAACCTGCTCCTCGGTCTCTTCCACATCTACCACATTAAGGACCCCAAGAACATTCCTTGGGGCATTGGTCTTCGATCACGTGGAACCGATAATCTCATTGGCAGAGTTCACACTCTGTTGTTTGTGCTCGGCCCTGTGAGACATGACCCTCTCCCTTAACACTAGGATGCTAGACGTCCAATAGGAGTTCTCAAAGTCACTACTGTCACTCCCATCACTACTAGGAGTGCTTGTAGGAGTACTCTAGTCAAGAAGGTTATAAGCTTCACAACCAGAAATCAAGGCCGACATGTTGGGGACAGGAACCCTTTACCTAAAGATGTTAGTTAAAGAGGGTCTAAGAGATTGGTTGTTGATAGCCAAGGTGTCCTCAGTAGCTCCAAGGCAAAAGGTTTTGAGCAAATGATGAAGAGTCGCTTAACCAACTCTCTATTTAAAGAAAAATGTACGGCTCAAATCCAATTTATCTAACGGCCATGGACCTGCCGACCTGATAGCTCAAACCAACGGGCTCCATGTTGCACCGACCTCGGGAGACGAAATTATGCCAAGAGATAGGGTCGATTCACTCGTTGACTCTGGCTCAAGGATAGCCGAACCGAGCCCCCCGTACCGTCTCGTGCACGACTTCATTCAGTTGACCCTGATGCCCATCCTACGTACAATCATATGACAGGTGACATTAATGCCCATATAGGGCACTAACAACGGACGTAGATAGCCTACTCCTGCATGGGCCACAGTCACATCCCCTCGGCCTGGGATGGTCCTTTACTGACGTAAAGGGTGAATAGTGGAGCATTTTTCGCACAACCGCTGAGAAGAGCTCTGCAACCGAGGCCAACACCTCTACTTGTATCTACTATACTCTCTTCGACCGAAGCGGAGGCCTCCGCACAATTCACCTACTAGTGCTACAGCCTCGAAAGTAAGGGGCAAGTGATGTAGGAATATCTGGCCGACCTAGGGATCTTAACACATGGCGTCGGCCTGATGTATCCAGACCGTTCATCACCAACCATTGCCACTTGCTTCTCCTCTAAGGTAACTCCGACTATAAAAAGGGGTCCCACATTGAGGTAAACACACTATGGAACTTAAGCTCTAAGTCTCCTTTCTTGCTTAGTCCGACCTCACATCCTTCGATCTACTAACTTGATCGTCGGAGTCTTCGCTGTTAGGATAACTCCCAGGGCCTTTGACATTTTCTTTCTCTCAGCAGGTTGGACCCGTCGGCCTCGAATGCTAAAATTACATTATTGCCCTCAACTCCACATTTGGCAACAACATTCACCATTGTTATCTACCTCCTAAGGGTAGTTTGCCCATGAAGTAAAAAAAAAAAAAGTGTGGATACGGAGACGAAGGAGTAGGGCTGTTCATAAGAAGGCCCAACCCGACCAAACCGACCAACCCAGACCGACCCAACCCGAGTCGGCTGGGTTTTCATCAGCACGGGTCGGTTTCGGGTTGTGCAAATTCCTAAACCGATGATTCGGGTCGGTTTTGGTTTTCACACAAGAAAACCGAAACCGACCCGAACCAAACCGACTTAGTTCAAATATGAAGTTCCAAAGCCCATTAGTCCACCTAGTTTTTGAATGGTTGTAAGAAACTTTGGATTAGTGAATAGTGATTAATGAACAACTTTTGTGATTAACTTTTCATTTAAATTTTATCATAGGAAATGGCTGAAATGATGTTCAATTTATGACTGTTTTTAAAATTAGCAAGATTTTAACACAGGGATGAACTTAGAACCGAAACCGATCCAAACCGACCCAACCCGACTCAAACCGACCAGGTCGATTTTGCTTAACACTAGGTCGGTTTCAGTTTCTATGTCAAATAACCCGACCAGGTCGGGTCGGTTGGAAAAATCGCAATAAACCGACCCAACCCGACCCGTGAACAACCTTACGAAGGAGAATTATATATATTGAGTCTATATTCATTGCCTAAAGCCTGTCCATCGATCCGCCTTCTTCAATCTACATTCGTGCCCACTATTTACTTTGTGTTTCAGAAGATACAGAGGTAGTGCAATGGAAATTTGATTGTTTATATACTCGGTACGTACATGGGAGGGATCGGATGGTAAATCGGTTGCTGTTGGTGGTTTTGCTCACTATTTCACCACACCAACTAGTTTAGCAGATATGATCGTGCTCTATTCTATATTGTGTTTATGTTATCCTTCTATCTATGTAGTGTTTTTCCCAAGCTTGGATTGAGGTATTTAATCGAGAGAGAGAGAGAGGCTTTCAAGTTGAATGACGTAAATCTTGTGTGTTCTTTTTTATCTCTTTATTTTATCAAATAGACAGACAGCTGAATTCCTTTAAGATGAACAAATTTCAGTGCAAATCGGTTACACTAGGGAGTAGTCCATCCCGTTGGTATGGGTAACAAATCCTTCCTTACTAGCCCGAGACGGAAGCGATCTGTCAATAAAAGTGTATTTATAGTGATGGATCGATCGAATCCATGAACAAAAATATCTGTCGGTATTTATCATTTTTATTGTATACAATTGTTTTGCAAAATGAACCAAACAATTATTAGTCAATTTTATTAGACACCCAAGTCTTTTAGGTTATATTTGGTTTCATAGAAAATAAGAATTAATGAAACCAAAGTAGAGGAAAAGTTCTTAATATAATTTTTGAAATTTCTTAAAATCTCTCTCTCTCTCTTATTTTCTTATTTTCTATCAAACCAAACAAAGCCTTGGTATGCTTGACTACTTATAATTCTTTAACCATTCAAACAGTGGTATAGTCTTTGGGTCTTGTATCCGTGACCCGGCTATTGACCTCTTTGGGTCTTGGGTTTTCATGGTTAAACGGACTAACTGCCTGATTAACTGGTAAAAGTTAAAACCTTTTCGAAGTCTTACAGCATTGCATTAAACTGTAGGGTTTTGTTAACGAAATGCAAATTGTGGACTTTTTTTTTTTATTTTTCTGGTAGCAATTTTAGTTACTTTTAGCATTAAATTATTAACAGTTTATTCTAGAAAGAATTAGTTTATAAATATATCAATTTGATCCGCATAAATGGCCTAACCCATCTTAGGCTTTAGCAGCCTTAGCACTGTCAATGGATCGGTTCTACCTGACAGACCCGACCTGACCGAATTCTGGTTCTTGATTGTTTCAAATCAATTCATTCCCGAACTGATTATTTTGTTAATAATAAATGAATTTTTTACTTCTTTTGTAATTTTTATATATTTTACTTATATGTAAAAGTATACATTTCATAGATAATATATAAGATTATTTTGATTAAAAACACTTTATTTATCAAATTATAAATAATTTATTATTTTACTGTCATTTTTTTTTAGATTATATTATCAAGAACCAAGTTTTAGGTTGTTATTTATTTAAATAATTATAACTGTCAGTATTGTCGGGTCTAATCGGGTTAGACTCAATTATCTCAATTGTTAATCGGAATAATTTTAAGTATATGATTTTGTCCCGATTAATAATTTGGATGAAACTATTGCATGCTATCCCAAACCAGATTCAACCCATTGACAGTCCTAAGCAAGCTACGCCTTTAAAGCATATGGGCTGTTCCCTAGGCCCAAGTATTGGGGCAGGGCTTCAATATATTGGTCCAGTCCAGAACAATTTCTTCAATGAAATTAGAGGACGGGTCGAACAATCAGTTAAAAAAATCAATAAATAAAATGACTCAGTAGAGCAATGGCTCAATCAGCTAAACATATAGCGAACAGCTGAATGTCCAGACAAATCCGGTTGATTTGGGCCAACATGAATTCAACGGCAAGGTGCCAACTCGCTGATAGGTAAGGTCTATTGTTGGTTGTAGCGGAAACTTGGAATTAAATCTTGTGTGCACGGTTGCACCTGGATTGGGGATGGACTACCCTTATTGTGTAACCTCTTGGAGTTGATCCCATATATTTTACACACCACTGGTGTGGACTGTGGAGCGCATTTCACAGCCTGTTGAACAGTTATTATGTTCAGTTAATCCTATTTTAAGTGTCATTCAGACATTAAAATTGCGCTTAATTTAAAAGAAAATGTAGGAAAAGGAAGATGACCATTGGCCACTGTTCTTTTGCATTTTTTTTTCTTTCAAACCAAACGCAGCCGTAGGGAATCATTTGGGCCTATTTATGTATGGCCCCAACGCGTACACAGTGGTCATTGGTCACCTGTGGGATGCCTTGGTATTTGCAGCCCAAATAAGGTTTATGGCTTTCTAGGATTCATAATATGATGGGCTTGGCGGGGCCCAGTCCAAGATCATCTAAGCCCAGAACGATGATTGATTAGCATAAAATCCCATACCTTATCAACCATGTGGTTTTTATTTTTCTTTCTTCCCCTCAAAGATAGGAAATATTAGGTTTTTATTCCACCCTTTCAGTTATATTTCATTACTCTAATTTAATAACAATAATAGATCAAATTAATAAGTTGTTTCCTTTTTTTTTTAAATTATTTTTTTACATGAAATATAAAATGTTATATATGTTATTTTCATTTATTTACAAACTTTAATTATTTTTTTCTTAAACTTTGAAGCTTACGCTTTGCAACACCTCGAGGCTTATATCTCACTTTTTTGGATCATTACAACTCAACTATGCCTTTAGCCTTTAAAAACATTGGGTTAGCCTCAACCCAACCTAACCCAGCCCGACTTACACCCCTATTGAGAGCATGGGAATACAAGTTCAAGCCGCTCTGTGAAAAATAAAAAGAAAGGCTAAAAGTTAGGTCCATATCAATTATAGACCACCCAAGACCCCGTATACTTGGGACAATTATTGGATGACATGATTGGCTTTGTTTTTCAAAACAGAAATAGCTTCTACATCAGCAAAATTAATATAGTTTTCTGTTAATATAGCAATTGTTTCTTTTTAATTTGAAAAACATAATCATAAACATTAACAAACATCCCCTAAATAATTTTTAATTTTTTTTATTTTTTATTTTTATTGCGCATACCAACATTCTAAGACTAATAAATAAGCCTAAAATGGTCATTAAATAGTGAAATAAGTTAAGTCGTATTATTTATTAGGATTATGCATGTATGTATGTATGTATGCATGCATTTATTGCCTAAACTTAACCCATAAGATGATAAGACTTCGACAAGACAAGTAGACAACTTACCAACAAATAATTGGAAGTATTCAAACATGCCAAAGACAAAACCAAAGAAATGCGACTATATGATTTCTTTCTTATAATTGTTACTCACTATATACTATATAGAAGTTAGGTATTAAGCTACCAAAATTGTCAATTATAGAGCATGCCCACATGACCTCAGATGTAGCACGCCTGGTTGAAAACATGTGCGGTCGAGTAGATCTCTATGATGAGGACGGATCATGAAGGAAGATGCAGAGCTTCACCTAATTTTTCCTGGCAACATTTTTATATTCTAAGCTTAATTACATTAACAGGTTTGAATCATCTGATGATGATCAAACAAAGATAATCTCTTCATATTTGATTATTACCAACTGGGGTCAAAAGAGTACATTATAATTAATTATGTAATTTTGAAATTAAACTTGAGTTAAATTTTGTTTCTTTTTTCCTCTCATTTTTTTTTAATGAGATGGAGATTTTACAGTAGATATTTCCCCTAGTGGATGTAATTAGAAATAATTGTTTATGTATTTTTTTTTTCTTTTGTGAATTTGTGGGGTAATTAAAAGGAGATATGGGTAGAAACCATTTTATTGGGTCAAAGAAAAGAGAGAATAAGTCATTTTCTTCCACCTAAAATTCAAACAAAAAACAAAAAAAAAAAATGGTGATCCTCTAAAAATGGAAGCAGCTAACACATGATCAAACCCATGTACCTCCTCACCCCCATTATGTGTATTATGTAATATCAGGGAAGATAAAGGAAAACTGTAACAATGACATAATTGGTTCAATGAATCTATTTCTCTCACTTAACAAGCACCCTCTCTTTTTTTCTAGAGCATTCATAGCCTTATAAGCCTTGTGGAAGGCATCTCGTGAAGCTTCAACCTCCCATGTTACAGGACACGTTCAGAGGGTCAATGCAAGGGAGAGGAGCTCCACCTAAGGGTGCCAGTGGACCGGTTTTGGATTGGACCCCATCCAGTCCAAAATTAATTTGGACGGACCAATAAAAAATTTATATTGAATTGGGTTGGATTAAACCAATATTTGATCCATTGGTATAAGATAAGAATATATGTGTCGGTGGATCAAATTTGGGTTGAAGCCAATCTAAATCAAAATGAATTTGAACAGATTGGATCCAAAACATTCATTGGCTTGAATTGGACCTAATCCATTTATAATGGACTCACATTGGACTGATTCGGATTGGACCAAATCCAGTCCAATTGACAATCCTAACTCCACCAAATTAATTAAAATAGGCGGGTGGAATTTATATAGTGTAGGGGGAGCAAAGGTTCCCTTGGGTCGGGGGTTGGTCCCTCGGCCACGAAGAGGGCCAATGCCATGCATGTGGATGAATGGATGTTAATGATATAAATACAATAAATTGAAACAACCACAAAAATATCCCCTCAATGTTTAATTAATTTCGCATAAAGATACACTAGATGACTAGAGTGGACCCCTGCTTCGTAGGGGCTATTGACAGGACAAATTACTTTCCAACCACTTGGTGTAGAAAACTTTGAATAAAAATTATGTGCAAATGGCAAAATGGAAAACATTGTTTTTCAATTTTTTTGCAATGTCCTTAAGAAATTTTGACTTATGAAAACCCAAAATGCCAAAATTTAACCTCCAAGAAGGCTGTTAAATCTCAGGGCCAAACTCTATAAAGGTGAAATGTGAAAGTTTAAATATCTCTCAAATATAAATTGTGCAATGTTGCTAGTGACAAAATTGATAAGAGGTTTATTAACCCAAAAGTCTTAAACATGCCAACTTGTTTTAGTGATATAGAGGAGGGTGCCCTGAGTTCTGTGTACTCATGAATGTGGCTATGTTTTGTTGACATAGTGTATAGATAGGCATTTAGGTCCGTTGTGTTAAAACTAAGGCTTTATTAGCATTAAGGTTTTTTGGTAATTTAAACTTAAGGCTTATGTCTTGCAAGAAGAGAGGAGTTGAGGAGAAAGTGAGATGTTAGAGAGCTCATATCTAACTAAGGTTGCATTTGGCAATTGGCATTTCTTATTTAAAGGATTTATCTCTTATATATTATATATAATTTATTATTTATAATATAATATTATATATTTATTTATTTAGAATATATGTTATAAATATAAAAATGGAAAACTAAAAAATTGAACCGATCAAAAATCGAAACCAATCAACTGGTTAACCGATAGTACCGGTTTGGAAAAATGTAAAAATCAGTAGGACTGGTTTAATTTTAGAAAAATGCTCATGATTCGGTTAACCAAACCGTGAACACCTTTATGATGACTTAGAGGAAAACCGTGATCTATCAAGAGGATAAATCAAATCCTTTACTCTGTATCCAGAGGTTTATAAATTCCTTACTTCATCCATCTATCCATGGTTTACCCGGTGAATAAATCCTTTATTTTATCTATCAATGAATAAACAAGATTTAACCATTGGAACCTCTGCATTTGCAATTTTCACACAATGTAGATTCCATTTAGCACATGGGAAGCGCTCGACTGTACACCATTTCCCATTCCAGTAATGTTAAGCAATGTACACAATATTCCAAGAAAACTTAATTTGGCCCATTTTTTAAAAGAAGAAATGATCTTTTTCATGGACGATGATAAGGCCGCACCTTCTAATTTTGAAAATGTTTTGGGCTGCATTTGGCATTCCTTATTTATTAAAATACCTCTATCAACACTAAGTTTTTAACTGCAAAAAGGAGAAAATCCTTAAAATAAAAATGCTAATTGCAGACTTAAAACTCTTATATTGCCTGCGAGTAGATTCCTACGTGAGAGCACCCAGTAAAGTCTGTTATATTAATTACTGTTATTATTACTGTTATAAATTACTGTTATTAATTGCAGTTATTACTGTTATTTATAACAGTAATTAATTACTGTAGTTTAATAATTATTGATTATTACAGTAATTTAATAAATATATAATTAGTGATTATAATTAATAATTACTGTTATTATAAATATTGTTAATAAATAGATATTTACTTTAAATTAAAATTATAAATATTGTTATTAATAAATATTGTTAATAAATTTAGTAATTATTGTTATATTAAAAATGTTATTAAAAGTATTGTTATTGATTATTTAATAAAAGATTATAATTACTACTACTGATAAATACTATTAATTTAATTTAATTTTGGTAATTATTAATTTAATGAATATTGTTAATAAATCATATTCATAAATTTAATATTTACTGTTATATTAAAAATAACTAAGTAATATTATTAAAACTATCATTAATGATTATTTAATTAAATAGTATAATTACATACTATTATTGATAAATGTTGTTAATAACATTCTGACAACCAACGGTTCGACCGTCCAGTTCGAATGGATGGCTCATTCTGATAACAAAAATTACAAGCATAAAATTACGGAACCATTCTGGCCACCAATTTTCGGGTCAACGATTCGATCATCCGATTTGAACAGACGATCTGTTCTGAAAACAAAAATTATAGGCAAAAAATTGAGTTTGTGGGGTCCATTAAACAGTATCATACGGGTTATGTCATTCGAGCGTGTGACTCATATGACCCGAAAACGGAACCGTTATGGCCACTGGTTTTTGGGTCGACGGCTCGACCGTTCGGTTCGAACAGACGGCCCATTCTGACAACAAAAAATTACAGAACCATTCTGGCCACCAGTTTTCGGGTTGATGGTTCGAACGGACGACCCATTCTAACAACAAAAATTACAGGCAAAAAACTGAGTGTGCGAGATCCATTAAGCAATATCATACGTGTTATGTCATTTAAGCGTGTGACTCATACAACCCGAAAATGGAACCGTTCTAGCCACCGATTTACTGGTTGATGGTTTGACCGTCCGATTCGAATGGATGGCCTGTTCTGACAACAAAAATAAAAAAAAAAAAAAACAAAAAAAAGGCCAAAACCATTGAAATGGGTCAATGGATAACGATTTGACCACTCAGGTCAATGGGTCGTTGATTGATTCAACGGTTTTTGGCCAGGGTGTTAGACAGTGTATGCCCTTAGCTCCAATCAAATTGATGTACTGGTGCATTTATTGTAAATGACTAATAGTACATAATTGGTTCATGTTATATATGGTGTGTTTCTGTATAATACCCTTAAACTAGACACTAATGAGACTCGCGTTAGCTTAGAATTTTCATAGCCATTGGATAGACCTGGGGAGGTTTATCCTGCCAAGGATGACACTAATGTGCTAATAAGTTAGTTGGGGTGGCTCGTCTCAGCTGCCAGGGTGAGACCTGAAGCACATGTAGTGTGGGTTTGCTTGAAACCCTAAACTGAATCATTTTCCAGTTATGCCATGGACCTTGGAGACAGATGGGAAAAACTAGAAAGTTACACCTGACCCCTAGACTTGATTATGGTACTGCACTAGGTGTTGGATTGGGCTGTCTTTGATATGTCAATCAGTGAGATCCTTAGAGGGGGTCAAAACCTGGGTATGTTGGGACAGTTCGAGAATTCACTTGAGTGGGTGATCATAGTGACAGGATCAGCCCTTTGTTGGACAAAGTGAATGATCAGGGAATGCACTCTCTCTGATGGAAACCTAAACTATTGGCAATTGATATCAAATTTGTTGACATTTATTTTGGAAATATGGTTTCACAAAATGTTTGCAAAAGGTTTTAATTTTTGGGATCCATGTGAAAACCATGGTTTTTTGTGCTTTTGGATTTTCACTATTCAAAGGTTTCTTCTGTTGTGGGTTTTATTCGAGCGTATGCGGTATATTCATTTTTTTTTTCATTTTCTACTGTTTTTGTATTTGGTCTTCTTCAAGATCCTCCAAAATGGTTTAGGGTTTGCCACCATTTTATTTCTTCTCTTTTATTTTTTCTTTGGGTTTTCTTGTGCAATGCTTTTTTTTTATTTTCTTACAAGACGATTTGCTTTGTCTTTTTCTTTGATTGCATGTATGTTTAGCTCCACCTCAAAGCGGAATTTTGGATTCAATTTTTTGATTTTTTTCCTTGGTTTTTCCGGTTTGGTGGATTTACCGCCAATTTTTTTGTTCAGTATTTAAGGTCATTTTGGATTTATCTTTCAAGGTTTTGGAATCCTTTGCAATGTACACCCTTCCCATGATTATGACTATAAAGTTATTTTGTCTAATTATTGACATCTAAAAAAACGACTCAGAAACGAAACCATTTCTGGCCACTGGTTTCTAAGTCGACGATTCGACCATCCGGTTCGAATGGATGGTTCATTCTAACAACAAAAATAAAAAAATTGGCCCGGGTCAACGGGTCATTGACTGATTCAACGATTTTTGGCCAGGGACTGGGTTTGGAGTAAAACAGAACCGGTTTCCTGGACGGTTCCATGGCCGAACGGTCCTATCGTCCGGGTCAATTAGGAATTCTCGATGTGAAACAAAGGATAGCTATGTAGTAGAATTCAAAACTATCACTGTATGATCGTGTTCTTTTATATGAGGTGCTTTGCTAGAGAAAAATTTAAAAGACGAGTACATGATGATCTCTTTTAAGTCTTTATATGAGTTTCAAGACTTGAATACTTATAATTACAAATTTCTTATTAAGAAACCATTATATTAACATAGCAAATAATAATGTTACAATTCCAATCCAACCCCTGCAAAGTAGGGCCCCTCCGCTAATATAACAGTAATAAAATATTAGAAACTCCCACATTATGGATCTCAGATCCTATAGTGATCGGCCAGGGAGGTCCCTATCTTGAGTTGTTAAAGAAATGAAGTTTCTTAGACTTCTTTATCAATGTCCCTACCATTTATTGACTACTTAATTTCTCTTCTTTGCGTCATAACAATATGAATAAAAAAAATGAATTAGTAGCCTTGCCTATATATTAGGGTTGCTACTTATTGGGATAAGTCAGCCCACTTATATATTAACCCAAAATATACAATCTTCTAGGAACATTTGTTTTTTATCTTTAATTTCCCTTCTTAATTCTCTAAATTTCATAAAATAATAAGTAGGTAGGAATATTCTTAGTTCATGTTTTGGTTATAAACACCATTATCTTGACTAGTAACTCACTTGTAGTCAGAAATAAAAAATGAATAAGAAAATGACAGCCTATCTTTCTATTAATATTCTTTTCTTAAATTATTCCATGACGAGCTGTACATACTTAACCAATGCCTCAAAAACCTTCACACTGTTGGTACGCATCAACCGTTTTAATTTTAGGCAATGTTTTAAAAATCGATTTGGAACCGGAACTCTTTGGGCCACCAGTTTATGAGTCAGCAGTTCAATTTTTTGTTTGAATGAACAGTTTGATCGAAATTTAAAAATAATAGGTCAATCGCCACCATTGTTTGAATGGACAGCCCCCAAACCTATTTCGCACTCAATAGAAATTGATGCTGCACAGTCTGGGCACTCTGAGCTGGCTGAGAGTTGGCTCCTAGTAGTGATGGACGACACCTGAGAGGAAGAAGAAGGTGAAGGGTTCCCTGGGAGCTCTCCTGGAGGGAACACTCCGATGGCTAAGTTAGAACTTTGGGGAAAACTCAAAGAAGACGCAGAGAGTTAAGAGTGCTGAAAGTGCTATCTTCAATACCTTCGCTTCATTAGGGTTGGGGTCCTTTTATACCGGAGCTCGGTCACATCAGGTGTAACCGCCACTGCCCTAGCCATTACCGCCAGGGCAGAGGTGGCAGGTGCAGGCTGCTGCTACAGGTTGCTACTGCAAGGTATGAACTCCGACAGTTGTGCCATGCTTTCCAGGGATGGCAGACAGAACGCCGCTTGGCAAGGGATCCAAGTAAAGCCACTGGATCCGGTAGGTACGAATGTCAGGCAGGCACGGATGTCAGGCAGATCTCCCTGCAGTCTACTGAGCTACCGTACATCGAACTACCTGGGGCAGATTTGTCTTGCACCGAGGTGCCGAGGTACACCGAGGTGCCTGCATTGGAGGCGAGCCTTAAGCAAGTTCAAACAGAAATCTCGACGGTGCTGCCTCGAGGTGTTTCTCCCTCGGGACACTTAGCCAAAATCCGGGGTGCTCCCTTCTTAGGAAGGGAGATCTCGGGACCCAGGAGGAGCTCGGGCCCTAAGAGGAGTTCAGGATCTCCCACACTTGGTGGGAGTCAAGGTTGGCCGGGCGCTAGTCGCCAGCGAGTCGCTTAACCCGCCGAGCGGCCAATGTTGGACTCGGCGGGTCCCTCCCGTCGAGTCACGGTTGTGTTGTTAGGCTAAGTTGTTCGTCGAGCCAGGTCACACACACGTGGCCCTGTGCTACGAGGTCGGGCCAAATCACCCTCCATTAATTGCCCCCCACTCCCCGTGCTGGGGGTGCTAACCTAACGCGGGGAGTTCACGGTGCACTGGGTAGATTTGGCTCGACACTTATGCCACCCTGTCGGGCAACCCGTTGGCCAGACCGGTCTGGCACTCGACTCACTCGGAAGGAAAAGCCCGGGCTGCATACAACTCACGCGCGGACATCACGCGATCTGGACTTCACGGATGCCAAAAACTGCGCTAAACTGATTTTACCTCGAGAGTCTCATAGTCGGTTTTCAAGAGAACCGTCAAATTGCTTCGATCTTGACCGTTGGTGCCCAGGCCTAGCGGCTATAAATAGTGGGGGACCCTGGTCATTAAGTATTCTTCGTCTAGCTTGAGCTCGTGTCTAGTCTTTAGCTCGGGTCTTCTAACTCGTCCAGTTCTAGTTCGGTTGCATTTTTCCTCGGTGAGTCCCCGAGCCTCCCTTTCTCCTTTTTCAGTTCATTTCATTCAATGTCTAGGGATAGTCTCTTAGACGAGCCTGAGGTGGGTACCTCGGGTCAAGGTGACCCCGCTGTTGCCCAGCCGTCCCACAAGGCACGGGCGACCTCGGGTAGGCTGGCATCCACCTCCCACCAAGGTCGGGTGCCAGATCAGTTCGGTCCGTCCACTATGACGCTGGAGAGACTTCAGCACCTCATCCAGCACTTCAACCTACCTCAGGAATACTCATATAGTCTTCCTACCGGCAACTTCCCTTTGGAGCATGGTGTGGATGAGATCGTGATCTTTAGGGAGCAGCTCGTTGGCGGGGTTCGTCTCCCTCTTCACCCCCTTATTCCCAAGGTGTTGAGACGCTTTAACGTCACGCTGGACCAGCTCCATCCAAACTCTATTCGAAACGTGGTCGGGACTATCTCCCTTTGTTTCGAATACAACCTTCCCTTAGATATAGATATCCTTTGTTCTATTTTTTCAATAAAGAAGAGCGCCTCGGGCGTTCTCCCCGAGCACAGGCGGACCTACTATCTGTCCCCTCGCCCGAGCTTCAAATTGTTACATAAACTCCCAAGCAAGGTCCCAGCCTGGAAGCGGGACTACTTTGTAGTTCGGAGCAGCACGGGGTGGCCCTTCCTTACTAACTGGAGTGTGGCTACTCAAGACCCCGACATTACTCTCGATAGGAAGACGAGGGAAACACTCCACTCATGGGCTCAGGTTGGTTCAATCACAAAGATTACATTGCCGAAGAGAAGCTCATTCAAGCCAGTTTGAGCCCGGGTAGGTCTATTTTTACCTTAGCGTCTCGCTTAATTAGCTGAGTGTTTTCAAGCTTACTAACGCCGAGCTCTATTACAGGTCCCATTGAGGAAGAGAGGATTACCGGTCAGAGGCTCCTTCGCCAAATGAAGAAGAGGAAGAAGCGAGCCGCTAAGAAGGCACGCGTAGAGCCCTCAAGTACCCCCACCCCTGAGCCCGACCTCCCATAGGTTTCTTCTTCGGGGCCCGGGCTCCCACAGGTTCCCATCTCGGAGCCCGAGCTCCCTAACGCCCCTCCAGTGATAGATTTGGAGGGGGACTTACCATCTCAGGAGCCTGAGGTGGCGGCAGAGCTGGTCGCTGAGCCAGCTGGGGCTGTTGCCGAAGTTCCTAATCCCATCGAAGTTGCTGCTAAGGCTTCAGAAGAATCGGCTCATCACGCTACTGAGACGGCGGTGTCCGGCTCGGGGAGCCAGGAGGAGGAGGAGAGCATCTTGATCCCCTAGTGTAGCCTCAAAAAAAGTAAAGAGGTTGTCTACCCCGCGGAGGTTAGAGACTGGGCCGATCTCACCCCTGGTCAGCTTGGGGCCCACGCTATGGTGGTGAGTTCACATTCTAAGAATCATCATTTTCCCATTCTTTCGTTCTTTTCTCTTTGGTACTGACCGACCTCCTTTTGCCAGGTGAACACCGCCATGCACTCGTTGACCATTCAGTCTGACAGATATCTGACGCGGGGTTTGGCTGCTGAGGAGTCATCTCGTGTAGCTCATACTGATCTGAGGGCAGCTCAATGTAAGATCCATCAGTTGGAAGGTGATGTTGCAGCTCAGAAGAGCTTCATTGAAGTTCTGTTGTCAGAGAAGGAGGAGGTAGCCCGCGAGAGGGACAGGCTGAAGGTTGAGGTGAACGGGCTCAGAGCAGGCCAGGAGGCCTTAAAGCTCGAGGTGGAGAGCCTCAAGGCGGGTCAAGAAGCTTCGCAGCTCGAGGTGCAAGAACTTAAAGATGCCAAGGGGGCCTTGGAGCATGAGGTGGAGTACCTCAAAGCTGATATTAAGGAGAAGACCGAGATCATCAATCAAGCTCTCGGGGAGACGAAGGTCCAGGCCGTCATCGACTACATCAAATCATCTAGGTTTGACGATGTGATGTCATAGGTCTACCGTAGGGGGTTTAAGCTCAGCAGGTGGTTGATAAGGCATCCATACCCCGACCTCGACACAAGTGCCATCACCACCTGGAGGATCACAGACGACATGGCCCACCAGGCCATGGATGACCCAGACCTTTAAGAGGAGGGAGGCGATGAGGAGGCTGGTGCTATCGACCTGGCTGACACCCCCGAAGAGGCTCCGAGTGAAGTCGACAAGCCTTCGAAGTAGTGTGCTCCTTGTATTCTGGGCCTGCAAGCTCAGTTTTACTTTCTCTTTTTCTTGATCCTTTGTAATGAAAGCACATATTATGTAATGAGAGTACATATTTTGTTAAGTGTTTGTGTAATTCTCTTCTGACGAAGTATTTGTCTTATCCCAAGCTACCGAGCTAGCGAGTTTAGTTCTTGAGGTGGGCGTCCCTTTACTGTTGTCACCCCGAACTGTTTCCCTGTACTTAGTAGGGGTAACCATAATATTTTACAACGTACGCTGAGGTGGACATAGTAAGGCACGTGCCCGACCTGTCTACTTGGCTACTTAGGTTGGTATTTACCCCTAGCCGTGTATACCGAGGTAGGCTATGAGTCAAAGAGTTTGTACCCGGGACGCCTTTTGTCCTTGGCATACCAAGCCTATGCTGGCGAGACGGTTAAGTCATGCATAGCGCCGAGGTCTTTAGTTAGTTTGGCACGTTGGTCCTTAGGCTAGAGGGAGCGACTCGTGGTCTACTCAGTTCGGTGATTTACGGGTAATATTGTCTTAGGATGACAATATTCCACGCCCGAGGTACATGTCTCCCTTCTAGGGTCTCGAGCTCGTACGTTCCTTCCCCGAGCACTCGCTTGACTCGGTAGGGTCCTTCCCAGTTTGGCCTGAGCTTGCCAACACCGGGCTCAGGTACCATAACTTTACGGAGTACCAGGTCGCCGACGCAGTGGTTCCGCTTCTTGACCCTGGCGTTATAGTACCGAGCTACCTTTTGCTGGTAGGTTGCGGTCCTGATGTATGCGAGGTCCCTTACTTCATCAAGTAGGTCAAGGTTGGTGCGTAGCTCATCCTCGTTCGCCTTATCATCATATGCTTCCAACCGTAGTGAAGGGACTTCGATCTCGGCTAGGATGACTGCTTCGGTGCCGTATGTAAGGTTGAAGGGGGTTTCACCTGTGGCGGTCTTCTTTGTGGTTCGGTAAGCCCATAGAACGCTGGGCGGCTCGTCCGCCCATTTTCCTTTAGCTCGGTCTAGGCATGCCTTTAACCCGCGGAGAATAGCCTTATTCGTGATTTCCGTCTGACCGTTTGCCTGAGGGTGCACCACTGAGGTGAAGTTCTGTTGGATTCCCATGTCTTGGCACCAGTTTTGGAATTTGATGTCTTTGAACTGTTTACCATTGTCAGAGATCAGTACCCGAGGTAATCCGAAATGACACACTATGTTCTTCCAAAAGAAGTTCTGCACATTCCGGGCCGTGATTGTTACGAGAGGTTCAGTTTCAACCCACTTTGTGAAATAGTCAACTTCCACCACTAAGAACCTCCTTTATCCTGTTGCTAGTGGGAATGGCCCGAGTAGGTCAATCCCTCATTGTGTGAATGGCCACGGACTAGTGAGGTATTTTAGGTTGGTAGCAAGCCGGTGGTGGATGTTGGCGTGCAACTAACACTTGTCGCATTTTTTGACGAGCTCGGTCACATTTGCCTTCATCGTTGGCCAGTAATACCCCTGTCGTAGTGCTTTCTGAGCGAGGGCTCTACCCCCAGGTGTCCACCGCATAGGCCCTCATGAGTATCGCGGAGGACGAGCTCGGCTTCAGAGGGTCGCAGGCGGCGCAGGTAGGGGAGCGTGTAGGATCTTCGGTACTGCCGTTCGTCTATCATGACGTATTTGGCTGCCTGACGCTCTATCCTCCCGGCGGCATTACGATCTGCAGGGAGGGTCCCGTGTAGCAGGAAGCTCGTGAGCGGATCAATCCAGCTCGACTCTGCTTGAACGACGGGATCGACCTCCTCTGCCCCCCTAAGAATGCTAGGCCGAGGCAAGTTCTCTATATACACAGTCCTCATGGTGTTATCTCCCGTGCTGGCTAACTGTGATAGGGCATCGACCTCAACGTTCTCTGATATCGGGATTTGCTAGATGAAGTGTGACCGGAAGTTGAGCAGAGCCTCTCTTACTTTGGCTAAGTATGCTACCATGGTTGGCTCATGAGCTTCGTACTCGCCCAGAACCTGATTGACCATGAGCTGGGAGTCACTGCAGACGACGATGTGCTTAGCTTTCACTTCCTTTGACAGATCCAGCCCGGCTAGCAGCGCCTCGTACTCTGCTTCGTTGTTGGATGCCGCGAACTCAAAGCGTAGTGCGTACTCCAATTTCACACCGCTAGGCGCGTACAGAACGATCCCAGCTCCGCTGCCCTGCCAATTTGACGAGCCATCTACGTGAAGGATCCAGGGTTCTTCATCCCAGTTCGGGCTTGGCCTAACTAGGAGAGATGCCGTGCTGGTTGCTACTTCACGGCGCTCGAGTTCAACCAGCCCGGGAACCCCGAGCTCTCCCGTACTGGGGGACTCGTGTTCTACCGGCCTGGGGACTTCGAAGCTAAAGGTGCATTTTGCGATGAAATCTGCCAAGGCTTAGGCCTTGATAGAAGTCTGCGGTTTATACTAGAGTTCGTACTCGCTGAGCTCGATGACCCACTTTGTCAACCTTCCCGAGACCTCGGGCTTGAGCAAAACTTGCCTCAGAGGTTTGTTGGTAAGGACAATGATTTTGTGAGCTTGGAAGTATGGGTGGAGCTTTCGGGCTGCTATAACCAGTGCATTGGCTAACTTTTCTATCTCTGGGTACCTTGTCTTTGCTCCCTGCAACACTTTACTAACATAATAAATGGGTTGCTGGACCCGATCTTCTTCTCTTATTAGTACCGAGCTGACCACCTCGTCACTTGCTGAGAGGTATAGCTCTAAAACATTACCCACTTTGGGTCAGGTTAAGACTGGGATGTTGGCGAGGTGCCTTTTGAGCTCGTCGAACGCGAGTTGGCACTCTTTGGTCCATTCAAAGCCTTTGCTTTTTATGGCCTTAAAGAAAGGCAGGCAGCGATCTACTGACTTGGACAAGAAGCGACTCAAGGTGGCTAACCGGCCGTTTAGCTTCTGAACCTCCTTTAATTTCCGGCGTGGTCTCATTTCTAGGATGGCTTTAATTTTGTCCGGGTTGGCCTCAATACCTCACCGGTTAATGATGTACCCTAGGAACTTACCCGAGGTGACACCAAAGATACACTTGTTGGGGTTTAGATTCATATTAAATCTACGCAAAATTTCAAAAACTGAATGTAAATCTTGTATTAATTCATGTGAAAATTGCGTTTTGATGACCATATCGTCTACATAACACTCTACTTTTTTGCCAATTAGTGGCTCAAACAGATTGTTTACAAGTCTTTGAAAAGTGGCCCCAGCGTTTTTCAACCTGAAGGGCATGACCTTGTAACAGTACAGGCCGAACTCGGTTATGAAAGTAGTTTTCTCTTCATCAGCTAGATCCATCCTAATCTAGTTGTAGCCCGAATAGGCATCCAAGAAGCTCAGCAACTCGTGCCCCGAGGTCGTGTCCACTAGACGATCGATCCTAGGAAGTGGGAAGCAGTCCTTTGGACAAGCTCGGTTCAAGTCGGTGTAATCGACGCACATGTGCCATTTACCGTTGGCCATTTTCACCAGAACGGGGTTGGCCACCCAACTCGAGTAATGAACCTCCCTGATAAAATCGGCTGCCATGAGCTTCCCGACCTCCTCGTCGACTGCCCTCCATCGCTCTAGGGATAGGTTGCGTATCTTCTGTCTAACGGGCCTAACTACAGGATCAGTGTTTAGCTTATGAGTTAAAATGCTGGGGTCTATGCCTGGCATTTCTGCCGCTGACCATGCAAAAACATCTAAATTTTCAAGTAAGAAACTTACCAATTGAGATCACAGGGGTTCCTCACTAGAAGAACCGATCTAAAGTACCCGAGTTGGGTCCTCTGCCGAAGCTGGGATCGGGACGGTCTCTTCGGTAGGCGCGGCTCGCTCCACGAACTGCTCCGTGGGTCGCTCTAGCTCAAGGTCATCTGCTACCTTTGCCTTTCCTTTGAGGGCGGCTACGTAGCACTTGCGAGACTCGAGCTGATCACATCGTGTCACTCCGACTCCGAAGCCTATAGGAAACTTCATCACCAGATGGTAGGTGGAGACTACTGCTCGTAAGGCGTGGGTGATGGGCCGACCTACTATTGCATTGTACGGGGAGGGGGTTGCGACCACCAGGAACTCATGGTTGAGCCTTACCACACTAGGCCAGGTGCCGACCTCCATGGGCACAATGACTCTCCCCAAAGGCCTGACCTCCTCACCGCTGAATCCCACAAGTGGAGTGTTTGTGGGCTTTAAGTCGCTCTCCTGGAGCTGTAGCTGATCGAAGGCAGTCTTGAAGAGAATATCTGCCGAGCTGCCTGAGTCGACTAGGACACGCCTGACCTCGAAGTCGTTGATCTTAATCTTTATGACGAGCGCGTCGTCATGGGGGTAATGGACTCCTCACGCATCGTCTTCGGTGAAGAAGATCGGTTCCTCCATCCTTGGCCGCTTTGGGGGGTTAAGCTCTTCTCTGGCAGCCTCGCGGGCTGATGACCGAGCTGCTGCCGAGGTGCAGCCCGCAACAATTGATCCTCCGACAATTACATGGATGGTCCCCAAGACTGGTCTCTCGTCGGGAGGCTGTCTCTGCGGTTGCTCCGCTTGTCTGCTGGACTCAAGAGCTTTCTTACTCTGCTCCCCATGCCGACCTGTTTTATTACTATTATTATGCTGCACAAAATTTCTCAGATATCCACGACGGATAAGTTCTTCTATCTCGTCGCAGAGATTCTTACAGTTTTCGGTACTATGACCGTGATCTCTATGAAAGCTACAATACATGTTTTTATTCCTAACATTGGGATCGGCCTTAAGCCGAGGTGGCCACTTCACATATGGGGCATCCTTGATCGCCATGAGGATCTCGGCCCGCCTTGTGTTGAGGGGTGTATAATCCCTTTCGGCTATTGGAGCTCGGAAAGGCTGAGGTGGCTTTGCCTCCCGTGCTTGGTCCTTCTTCTTCTTGCTGTCACTTGGAGGCGGGAGCTCCGGTTTCCTTTTTCTTTTTTCAAGGGCCTGCTCACCCTTTTGGTCAATCTCCTCCTTTGTCCCTATGAACCGATCTGCCAATTCGTGGAACTCGGTCACGGTCTTGGGTTGGTTGACAACCACGTGCCATCTGAACTCCTTGTGGGTGATGCCCCGCTTGGTTGCAGTGAGCCAAACTGCAGGATCTAGGTCGGGTATTTGCAGGCAAGCGTCATTAAACCGCTTGATGTAGTTTCGGATGGACTCTCCCTCCCTCTGGACTATGCTGAGGAGGCTTTCTTGGGTCCTCGGACACCTTTTACTGGTGATGAAGTGGGAGGTGAAGACCTGCGTGAACTGCGCCCAGGGAAATGCTCGGACGACTGTCGGTAGCTGTGAACAGAAGGACCTTGTTCCAGGTCATCGGCCAACACTTCAAACCGGTTTTCGGCAAGTGGAGGTCCGAACTGCGAGCGCTGAGGTGATACCGGCCTAACCGGTTGGGAGGCCCCCGACCTAACTACAGGTCGCGATGCGGGGGTAGGGGGTCTTTCCTTCCTTCCATGGGATGACACCGAGCTCTCTCCTCAGCGGGAAGGAAGTTCACTTCGGCGGTGAGGCTTGGTTGGCTGCGCAACTGGATGGCAAGGAGGGAGTGAAGGAAACTGTTGTTGATACTGGTACTGGGACACTTGGTGCAACGCTTGCTGCTGGTGGAACTGAAGTTGCTGGAACTGTTGCATTTGGGCCTGCATGGCTCACATGCACTGCATCAGGTCTTCGAGCTGACCTTGGCTGGCCACCGGAGGGAGGATGATGGGTTCTGCGAAGGTTGTTCCAACAGCAGAGGGTAATGGAACGGTCACGGGTGCCACCGTCAGGGGCACATTCAGACTAGGTACCCCGTCCATGGAGAGGGGGACGGTGAATTGCCCGATACAGACAGTGGGTAGCTGGAGTTGTTCCTCTGGGGTGTTCCGACGTCCGGAGTTGCTGGAGGAAGCCATGGTGATGATGAGTTCTTTGAGGGAAGTTTCACAGAAGTTAGAGGAAGGCCTTTTGAAGCGCTTCCCACAGACGACACCAAATGATGTTGCACAATCTGGGCACTCCGAGCTGGCACCTAGTAGTGATGGACGGCACCTAAGAGGAAGAAGAAGGTGAAGGGTTCCTTGGGAGTTCTCCCAAAGGGAACACTCTGATGGCTAAGTTAGAACTCTGGGGAAAAATCAAAGAAGACATAGAGAGTTAAGAGTGCTGAAAGTGCTAGCTTCAATACCTTCGCTTTGTGAGGGTTGGGGTCCTTTTATACTGGAACTTAGTCACATCAGGTGTAACCGCCAATGCCCTAGCCGTTACCGCTAGGGTAGAGGTGGCAGGTGCTGGCTGCTGCTACAGGCTGCTACTACAAGGTACGGACTTCGACAGGCGTGCCATGCTTTTCAGGGACGGCAGGCAAAACGCCGCCTGGCAAGGGATCCAAGTACTGCCACCGGATCCGGTAGGTACGGATGTCAGGCAGATCTCCTTGCAGTCTGCCGAGCTACCGTACACCGAACTACCTGGGGCAGATTTGTCTTGCACCGAGGTGCCGAGGTACACCGAGGTGCCCACATTGGAGGCAGCCTTAAGCAAGTTCAAATAGGAATCTCGATGGTGCTGCCCTGAGGTGTTTCTCCCTCGGGACACTTAGCCAAAAGCCGGAGTGCTCCCTTCTTAGGAAGGGAGAGCTCTGGACTCAGGAGGAGCTCGGGCCCTGAGAGGAGTTCGGGATCTCCCACACTTGGTGGGAGTCAAGGTTGGCTGGGCGCTAGTCCCCGGCGAGTCACTTATCCCGCCGAGCGGCCAATGTTGGACTCAGCGGGTCCCTCCCGTCGAGTCACGGTTGTGCTGTTAGGCTGAGCTGTTCGTCGAGCCAGGTCACGCACACGTGTCCCTGTGCTACGTGGTTGGGCCAAATCACCCTCCATTAGAGATGAAGATCTCGGTAGCAATATCATTTGATTTCTGCCAAGGTACTCAATGGAGATGGACAGCCCCCACAACATTCTCAGCAAAAGGTTTGGAATATTCAATCCCAAATCGCCACCGATCAGGTACTCACTGTCGGAGATCTAGGCCACTGATCAATTCCTTGTCTCTCTGCCATCTGCAACACCAAACATTTAGGTCCCTTGTACGTAAAGTTCACCTTTGGAAAACCTGAAACTCTCCTCCACTACCTACGCCACATATCGCATACTCTGCTGATATGGTTTCCACTCAGTGATGCCGTTGGATTCAGATAAGATCAGGTGTATTCCCTGATTAGGTCTCCTATCTTCCTTCCCACTGCCACCGCCACCACCGGGGAGCAAATGGTTGTCGGCCACCATCTCCTCCCCACTCGCTGCCGTGTTCGCCAATACTATTCCCAATCCACACCCATCACGTACAACCGCACTCTTCTCAGCCAAGGCGTTAGTCCCTCAATCACAGACCACCTTCCCACAAATTCATTCTTATTCAAGTAAATCGGTGGACAAGTACAAATTGCTTGATTTAGTAAATATTTTTGGTATTATTTTGAAAATTTGAAAAAAAAATAAAAGGTAAAATAGTCTTTTTAGTCTTTATTAACGGATCCTAACGATAAGGAAGTATTAATCAATTGTCAGAAATGATACACTTAAATAGTAAAGATACACTTAGTCAATAAAGGATAATTTAAAAAATTTACCCTTAAATAAAATTTTTGTCTAATATAACAACATGACAGTAATAGCAGAAGCCTTGGGGCAGCAATAATTAATGGAAGTGAGTGGAGGAGCGCTGGAGATGCAACACAGAGACAGAATACATCAGCAAAGGGGACTCACTTTTGACGATTTCATGCATTAACAAGAGGACTACACCCCTTGAAGGCTTGAACGTCAGATGGCATTACCAGAGGCATTCATAACCTGATAATCTTAAAACGGATTCAGATATATCTTTAATTTTAACATGTGCCAAGGGAAGTGAACATGCTGGCGGTGACCAGCAAGATGGGACACTTGGATATGTTTATGCAAGGTTCCAATCACTGGCAACGGTTTTTGCAAAAATCCAGGATTAAGGATGTTTGGAGTCAAACTACACCAGGTTTTACTTAGTGCAAGCTCTCTTTGTCAAATAATAATAATAAAATTAAGAAAAAAACCACCATATTCTCTCATTTTATCACCTTCTTCTCAAGTCCTATAACCAGCTTTTTTGGAGGCTTTAATTCCTCCATGATTCAACCCCCTCCTAATATTACAAGCAAATTAAATGACTAATGGAATGCAGGGATGCATACTTATACATTGATAGCATATGGTTTAGTGAAGTATTTAGAGGTGGATTCCAACCGAGCTAAATTAAATATCTGGTTATTTGAGTTTGGATCATAAAAAAAATGAGACTTGAGTTTGAGTTTAAAACTTGAATTCGAATTCAGATTGACTCAAAAAGCTTATATATTTGAGTTTGGCTTGGTCTGAGCTTAACTATCAGACAAGCTTCATATAAAAAGTAAAAAATTATACATAAAAAATAAAGAATATGTATACAATAATTATTTCTTATTTTATATATAAAAATTATGAATTATAATATATAAATTCTCAATTAGGCTTGTAAGTCTCATGAGATTTGGGTTCAGCTCAATTAACAAATGAACCTATATATTAGATTTGAACTTGGTCTTAGTCAAATAAAATTGAGCTTTTCACTAATCGAGATCGAATATTTCATAAAAAGTTTGAATTCATATCCACCCTTAGAAGTATCTATTGGGATGCAATATTAGTACATAAGAAATTCCACGATTCAATAATTTAATCTTTTGATTTTAAAGGTAACATCCAATTCTTGTGTATGAATCTTACCTATATGACAATCAATTAATTTTTACCTCCTTCCGATTTTTTCATATATCATCATGCAATCACAAATTGGAGGACTAAGAAGAGCCACTGCCATTTGTCAACGGTTTGGGTCTGCGTTGGGGTCAGTTAGATTCTACCGTGCATATGGAACATCTTCCGTGTAAGTATGGAAAATATTTTCAATGAATGTGCTTATGACATCGGTGTGAAACGCCATGTGTGAGGAGAAAGTCCGATCTCTACAAAACTGCCACGTAGTTGAATTGACTCAGTTTGGCACATGTCTTGGATTTATTTACTACGAAGTTTCACTTTCAAAGGTCATGGCAGAGTGATAGGTAGCAGTATTGAACTCCCCAGGGCACAAACAGAGCCTACAGGCCCGAGCTTCAAGTTTCTAGATGGGAGAGGCTGCATCTGCTTATTAGATAAGTGGAATACAAGTCAAAAGAGTTTTCTTCAATCAATTGTTCTCTTCTCTAAGCGTGCCTATATGATAAATTGTTGACCTTATCATATAGGAATAGAAATCAAAAGCTTTCTATCTCCAATAATGCAACCCACTTACAATTTTCTTCACATTGAAAAGCTATTTTTTTTTTATTAAAGAAATAAAAAAATCAATTCAGACAAGCTAAGGTTGTGTTTGGATGCATTTTGAGATTTGTGAAAATCCAAAATCACAAAACCCCAATTTTATGCTGTGTGATTTAGGGCTTTAAAAATTGTTGGTTTTAAATTGCCATGTTTCTAAAATCAAATCTTACCAAACACTCAAAACAATTGCAATTAAACACTCTACTTTGTTTCTCACAGCTCAAAGTTCAAAGGGAAAAAAAACTATCCAAACAGAGTCTTAAATTGCAATTAAACATGTCCAAAATGACAAATGGATTTTGTAGGCTATTACTTCTCTTATTTATTGATATAGCATCTTCCCGTGCAATTAGATGTACAATTAAGACCTGTTGAGGGCTTGGTATGATTCACATGGGCCATCGTTTGATGTAATTGTAAAATTTCAGGCTGATAAGCATGAGACTGAGCTAGAGTTTGAGTCTAAGATTGACCACTTGATTTTAAAAAACAAATGCCAAAAGTAAGATTTTTCTCGATCACCCATTGATAGGGGATCATCTCCCTTCTCCATGACCTAATAGTTAAAATTAAAGGGCAAATATAATGCTGCTATTTACCTTTATAAAAGTTAAATCAAAGTATTATAATACTATCTATCTATGTATATTCATCTTGAAATCTGTGCATACCATAAAAGTTAAGTGGCAGCATTATTTACATTCATATAAAGTTGTTTGTTTTTATCCTTCGTCTTGCATACCGTGCATAACATATGCTCTTGCACTAGCCATATATAATATAAATACTTACAAACGACAATTTTCACAAGTGATCAGAGGCATGGCTGAGTAATAAGTAGCAGTATTGACCTCCCCACGGCCCAGATAGAGCCTACAGGGCCGAGCTTCAAGAACAAATATAGTTTAAGTTTCTAAATGGGAGAGCTTATAAGTGGAATGAGGGTCAAAAGAGTAGTTGAAGGAATTCTTTTTCACGTCTCTCCTTGCTTCTCATTAACTGTGTCTGGTTATATGATAAGTTGTTGACTTTATTAACGCTGATCATCTCCAATTAATAATGCAACCAAACGATCAATGTTCTTCCATTCAAAGGGAATTCTTTTTCATTTTCTCCACGAGTTGAACATAATTAAAGAAACAAAAAACAATTGATAATATAATAGAATAACGCAACTATTGCTTAAAGAGCCTGTTTGAGAGGGTTTCTGTAGTAGTGATTGAGCTGCATTCTAGAGTTGTGTTGAGTATGATAACTTCATTGGAAACTCTATCTTTGGGCTTATGTAAGCTTATTTTCAACTTAATTTCACCAAACGAGTTTCATCACTTTTCAACCTTTCTGCATATGAAAGCCCTCCCAAACGGCCACTAAGTCTATTTACTGCTTTACATTCCCTTTGTTTAATCATTTTGAACGGAGGCCACATCTCCGCCTCACAAAGAGCCATTCTACAACGTTTCACAGTACATCTTCATTGTATATTGGGAATATCTCCCGATGATGATATTATCAGGACTGGTACATCATTGAGGGCGTTATGGGGCGAAAATGTAAACTCTTTTCAAGGTACGCTGTAACAATTTAAAAATTTTCTTCACAGTTTTTTTCATTATATTTATAATGGTGTGGGTTTTGAAAGTGACCAAGACAGAGGAAAAGAAGAAGAAACGTGAAAGAATATTTCAGGATTCATTGGATTGGGACGTCTGAAAAAGTCGGTGCCATTTCTTTGACTTTTTCACCAAAAAAATTGGTGGCCTTGGCAACAAGATCCACGATGGATGGTAGCTTGGTAAGGGTGGCGCGATAAGTCAATCAACTTATATTCACACAAATATTTAATGTAATAACATGAAGTTTCTCCTATCTTTCTTTTGTCTATTTGTGCTGGGTTTTTCGTAAAATTTGTTAATTCCCAGCTTCCCTAACGTCAACTCTTGAATTTTCTTGGTGTCAAATCCTGCAACTTAAATGGGCCAGACTACTTATTAGCCACGACTAGAAGGTTTAAGGAAACCTGGCTTGAAGAAGACTCAAAGCGGATATTCGAAATTAGTAACAATCAAGCAGGTTCAAAACATCATAACATATCAATGATACATATCGGTTTTTTGGGGTCATTGATACGAAAAATAATGGAGGTTAAAAGATTACAATTGTGTTGAATGTTAACATTTTATTGGGAGAATGACGGTTTAACCCAATCTTAGAATCTATAGGCCAAAAGTACAATTAGGGTAGATGTCAGATTGGAATTGATGCTAATTCACGGCAGACATTGATGCATAAGATGGGGGTAATTAATATTTTAAAATGTTGTAAATCTACAGTTGAAATCAGAATTCTACATTGGGCCTATCTGTACTTTTTTATAACAGAAAGCCTATCAAATGTTTTGAATGTTAATGTTTAGATCAATTTAAATTCTTGATACACAAATTTATACTACTAATAAAAGAGCAAATAGCCCCATTTTTTGGACTTTTCATTAGATATTTTTACCCCTTATCAAAGCAACATACAACGGGCATAAAAAAAGGGCATATATATATCATTTACTCTCATTCCAAAAACTGCTCACTTATAACTGTTAATAAACTGTCCACTTATAACTGTTCAAAAACTGTCCACTTGTAATAATTAAGAAATTGTCCACTTATAACTATTCAAAAACTATCCATAAATTATAAATAATTTTGTTTTAGAGATTTGCACGTATATATTTACTAATGTATACAAGAGTACCAATACATTGAACCTTAAAAAGCAACCATTCATGATGGAACTTTGATTCACCAAAAATTTTCAAGATTAAAGAATATATTTCCAAGTCCACAATTAAGTATATATGCATGATATATAATTAATTCTGTAGACTTTTCACGTCCGATAATTAATAGGATTTGACCATGATGTGAAAATACTTATAACCAATCAATTGGCATCATAATTCATAAAAGTAGTAACCAAGTCAGGTGGGTTTTCATCAAAATTCAATGTTAGGGTTTTAAATGGACAAAGTCTTTTAGGTATTATAGATTTTTTTTTCTAATTGATATTTTCTTGCCTAAATTAAACTGAGTTGACAGAAGGACCATAAACCTCATGTGTTTTTAAATGTCCAAATAAACAAAACCCTAAACCTTATGACTCAGTTTGAAAAAAGTATAAATACAAATATGTAAAACGCAAAACCTTATATTTTGTATTGTTTTCTATGTATTTGCACATATTTGTTGGTCAAGTATTTTGCTCATTTACTACAAATGCATTTCTTGGATTAAATGATGGCCGGGCATCATCTAATGTTGGTCTTGGCTATACCCAAGAGGTGATGGGAGGGGTGGAGTAGATGTAGATCCTAACCTTAGTTATTTTTCACACACAAGGTGATTAATTTCATTGAATCGTTTCCGCATGCTTGTCATTTGTCAACCCAAGATGTTATCATTTTATCAAGCATTAATTGTATATAGAAGATATAAGGGTACAAAAAAAAATTTAAAAATTAAAAAATGAAAACCGGTCAAAATTGTTCGAACAATTAACCATCTGGGTCAGTGATTTACTGATCAAAATCAAAATTTTTTATGAAAAACCTGATTTTGAGGGAAACCGGAATCAGTCACCTGACTGATTCCCGATTTTTCCAGTCCGACTGTCCGGTCTGGTCCGGTTTTGAGAACCATGGCAATTAGCAACGCATTTCCCTACTCCTGGGTTAATTTGAGTCAGTTTCAAACCTTTTTCAGTGTTCAATGACTCACAACACTTTAGCTGAACAACTCGTTCAATTCAACCCCATAGACACAAATTGCAGTACTCGAAGTGATTAATCAGAGAGATGAGCGACACTCAAAATTAAAGGGTATTTGGTTCTTGACCCTAGCTACCTGCCAGACCATTCTTTCTGTTAACCTGACCAGCCCACGTGGTTCACAGTGTTCCAAACTTCCAATCCAATTAACAAGTTGGGTTTTCCCAATTTAGTCCTTTTGGGGGGTTGCTCATTAACTCGGGTTAGGTTAATTTGTGTTGTACATTTTCCAGCCCGACCAGGAGATCAACCTGCCCAAGCCCTACTAGGTCTGTAAATGAATTGGTTTCTGATAGGATCTATCTATATTTTGAATCAGACCCTTTATTTTGATTGGATTAATTCCCATTTTTAATCCAGACCCTAATCCAATTATAAACGAATTTGATAGTTTTTAGATCAAAATCTGGTTTAATCAAATCAAAATTTAAACCTAGACTCTGATAATTAGGTATCATTAACATCCCTATGCCCAACGAAGCACCAGCCAAGTGAACATAATCATAATAGATTCTCAAATGCTTCAACTAGTTTCATTACCAAGAACGAACAACCCATGTGACAGAAATCTTGGAATTGTCTCCAAAATGGTACTACCTACTAACAAAGATTGTACCCCATACTTAAATGATATGGGCCATGCCTTTCCCAATCTTATGTACTACACCCATTTTCATATCAAATCCAAATGAGAAAAACGGAAATGGGTCCATCATGGCCCACTTAACCATCAATATGAACCATTCATTTATTGGACCATGCATGAAACATAGCCTCAAGAGTAGGGCAAACTTATAAAGCTGCTTTATACCTTCATCAGCCATAGATTTCTACTGACAAAGAAACAGAGCATGGGTATTTGGGTTTTGGGCCTTTTGGCTTCACCAATCAAAGTTGAATGTTCCAATCCAAAGTATCTCTCCAAGAAATTTCTATTTTACAGAAAGCAACCAGTGGAGTGGATCAGACGTTTTGTTTTGTTTTTTGTTTTTTCTTATTTCTTTGGGGGGGGGGGACCAAATATTAGTGGTTCCAAACACTGCCCTGAGGCTTTTCTTTAATAAAATCTATGCTTTCTATCAGCCATATTTAATTCTGTGACCTAAATAGTACTATAGAACTGGATTGATTATAGTTTGTTTTCGTTTCCTTTTTTTTTTTTATTTTAGAAAGTTGTCTTAACTCAGCTTTGTTTACTTGATTTAAATTATTCTTAAATGAATAAAAAAAACACTAAATCCTATAAAAAATAAACACAAGATATCTTAGTCAGGAGTTGCATTTGACCGTATCATCTCTGATAAATTAAAACTTGAATGAAAATAATAAAAAATGATTTAAACATTCATAATTTAATTTAATGATAAATATAACATGGGACAAAAAAAAAAAAACAAAACGATGGAACGGAATTCATAAACCGACCCCATATAATTGGAAAAAACTTACAGATCCTGTGGGTTAGAAGGTGTTGAAACCCAAAGTCAATCCGTTTAAGTCGGGCTCAAATTAGATGGGACCCTAACCAGTTAGCCCAATTTTTCTACCAAAGGTGCCAGGTTGACTGGGTTTACCCAGTCCCAAAGGCAGCTCTAGATGGGCTTCCCACTTTTTCTTGAAAAGATTCCAAATTTCAACTATAGCTAATAAGATCAATACATCATTTCATCTAAATTCCAACTTACAAGTGAGTAGTGAGTAATTATAGACATATGGGGGCATCTAGGATGTTAACGGGGTTGGGTTTGATTCGATCTGAACCGAATCCAAGAGTACATGTTTCTGGATCCAATCCATCATGTACTTAATTAATGAATGGCTATATTTATAGATTTTTGTTTTCACTATATAGAAATAAATTTTATGAATAATTCACTACAAAATAATGAAATATCCGTGACTTCATTGTTTATTCACGAAAGTTTCAGAACAAATTACGTTACCAAACGTCATAAAATCTCTGTTCATGTCTTGTCAAAAAGTAATTATATCATCTTTGTCAGTGTTTTAAAAATCGACGAACGTCTATACCATTCTGGTTGCTGTAAGTTATTTAATTAAAAGAGAAAATCTATGATAAAAAAAATATGGTATATGAAAAGAGTTTTGATCGATCAAAATCCATCCATGATTTTAATAAATAATACTATATTTTTTACCACGTTTATAATTCTATTTTATTAGTAAATTATTTTTTGGATATCATATCTATTTTATATCATAATCGGACCTAATTAAAATAGCTTGAACGACTATATTTACGTACTGAATACTACTTCAGAGATGTAAAATCGCATCTGAAAAGCACTCCCAACTGGGCACTAATTTCTTCTTCCCAAGTCCGAGAATAGCGGATCTATTGTCCAACCCAATTCCATAATTTGGCCTTTTGCTCCTAGTTTAGTGTGACTATGAACCGGTTCTCATTTCTCCTGGTTCGATTGCTCCTCCTAGCACAACCCGTTTTTTCGTGCCGCCTGCATTGTAACGGGCCGGGCTAGGCCCTGTAGCAGGCCATGCCTACCTGGCTTGTGGGTCGGCAAGATTTTTCTTTCTCAAAGAAATTGAAAATAATAAAATTAAAAATTAACAAAACAGTCAACAAAATGAAAAAAGAATCTTAAATATATACCATTGTTCATATACAAAATAATAAAGTAAAATTAAAATTAAGAACTTATATACTTATATATTTTATATATATTACCGTACCAGTCGGTGGCTTGAACCCTAGACCGAGATCAAATATGCGCCCCACAAATGTCCTACAGTATATCTTAACTGTGTATTCAAAATATCTTTCAAAGTTGTCAGTGGAAAATGTTCTCAATACACTATTGAGATATGCTGTGGGGGCACAGATGTGAATTCCCCTAGACCCGGTTCGCTACTGTAGAACAGGGCCGTGCCGTCCACTATGAAAAAGTAAAATTAAATATTGAACAGGAATGGCAGTACACAAATTTACCACCCATTACAAGATTTTGGATTTTTCATCAATCACCTTCCCTAAATAACATCTTAATTTTTTGGTAAAAAAAACATTTCAATATTTATGTTTCTTTAGTAGAAGGAAAAATTAAGGAATTTGCCATCTTCAAGTATTTAAGTTGGAGGAGTGTAAGGGAGAGACGAGGGGTATAATCAAGGCATATTCTTTGACACTTTACAGGGACAGGAAAAGAGGAGAGACAGAGTGAGCGAGGAATTCGAGTCAAAAGACACTATAAGAGAGTATTTTATTTTCTGGTATTCCCAGTTTTTCTGAGCTTAGTGGTCTTGTGTTTCTATAAATAGGGACCCAATTCTGAGGTTCGGATCATAATCTTCTCCTGTTCTCTTCTTCTCATATGTCTTTTTTATTTTTGTTTCTGCGAGAGAGATCAATATAGGTACTTTTTACTGTAATTCTTCTTCATTTTTCTGGGTCTTACTAGCATCACTATCATCTCTTTACAATTTGACGCCGACCCTTTTTGTAAAATATTTATTTTGATTCTCATTGGTTTTGCATTCTGTCTCCATTGAATTGATCATCTGGGTTTGTGTTTTTGTGGCATGTTGTCGATTCAATTCGTTATATCTTAATGTACTTTTCCTTCTTTTAATTTGTGATCTGATTGATAATCAAGGACGTGGCTCCTGATTCACTTTGGCAGGTTTGATCTCTTTTTGGTTGAGAAGAGCGTAATTCTCGTGCATTCTTAGCTTTTTTTTTTTTCCTGTGGAAGACGAGGAGAAGTTTCCAGTTTCGATTGAGTGGTAGAGGAACCGAGAGAGGAGAGAAGCAGGCAAGGGAGGAATGGCTCGGAACTTAGAGAAGCTGGCGTCGATCGACGCTCAGCTGAGGCTTTTGGTCCCTGGGAAGGTCTCCGAAGATGACAAACTTGTTGAGTACGATGCTCTTCTGTTGGATCGGTTCCTTGACATCCTTCAGGATTTACATGGAGAGGAGCTCAAGGAAACGGTAATCTATTCTTTCTGTCTCTGCAAAATCTTTTTTTATTTGTTTAAAAGATTTTTTTTTTTTTTGGGGGGGGGTTCAATTCGGGTCTATGTTAAAACCAATGATACCAAATCATTGAAATAGAGCAACATACGGATACCCATATGTGTATGAATTGCAGTTTTGAAGTTTTTGCTTTTTTTCCTTAGAATTAAAATTGGCTCATTGTTTGGTTGCAATGAATATCTTATTTGCAAAATCTATGACGAAAAGCATAAGATGAAAACACAATATATTATTATCGGTTTTGCAGTTTTATGTTTTTTATCTTAGATTTCCTGCATTTATTTTTATTTTTATTTTTGTTTTTCATGCAGCAAATGATTACTTGCGACATTGCATGTATGTTGATCTTAGCTTCATGGAAGAAAGAAACTAGGAAAGGGAGGCCCCTGGAAATTCATTTTAAAATGGAAATATGCATAAATGCTTGATTTTTATCTTCCAGCTGTTATATGAACAGGATTGTCTGACTAATAAATCATGGATTCTTGATCTAAAACTTTCCTGCTTTATCATATGTTTTTACATGCAGAAAACCATTAAGTTTGACGGTAGTTGTATTATATATTTTACAGGTTCAAGAGGTTTATGAGCTTGCTGCTAAGTATGAAGGGAAGCATGATTTTCAAAAGCTGGAAGAGCTTGGAAATGTATTAACAAGTCTGGATCCAGGGGACTCTATTGTTGTTGCCAAATCATTCTCCCACATGCTTAACTTGGCCAATTTGGCTGAGGAGGTTCAGATTGCTCACCATCGGCGGACCAAACTTAAAAAGGGAGATTTTCATGATGAGAACTCGGCAACAACTGAATCAGACATTGAGGAAACTCTGAAAAGACTTGTTGTGCAGCTAAAGAAGTCACCAGAAGAAGTTTTTGATGCACTGAAGAATCAGACGGTGGATTTGGTCTTTACTGCACATCCTACTCAATCAATTCGTAGATCTTTGCTCCAGAAGCATGGAAGGTTTTTCCCCCTCTTAAATACTTTTGACTTTTGACTTTACAATTGAAGAAAAGAAAAAGGTCATATGGTGTATGTGTGTGTTCTTTTGTATTATGGTCCTTGGGTTTGGATATCACAAGGTCTTTTTTCTGCGTTGGTTCTACTCAGTTTTCTTTCTATTTATCTATAGCTTCCTTTTGGTCTCAGGATAAGGAATTGCTTAACCCAGTTGAATGCCAAAGACATTACTCCTGATGACAAACAAGAGCTTGATGAAGCTCTACAGAGAGAGGTAAAAAATAATTGGTGCTATCGTGATTTTTTTCTTTTCATTTCTGTCAGATTCTTGGCTCCAATATCTCTTACTTTTATAAGGTACTTATAGTGAACTATCAACTTGAAAGGTCAATTCTAACTTCAGGATTTTATCTTTTTTTCCCTCCTTGGTTAAAACCATCAGTTTTAACTTGTGCAAGTAAATTGATTTAGAAATACTTGGTATTGGATAGCTTGCTAGAAGTCCTAGTGTCATTGTAGATAAAACACCTTCGAACCATCACTTCTCTGTTTCTACTTTTTAGTTTTCTCATACACTTTACTATAGTTTTCCATTTTCCTATTTAAAAAATCACTCTCCTGTTTGGGCCCCATTACCCTAATATACCTAAATAGTTATCTATTACTATATAAAGCGGATGCTTGCCTTGGTTTTGGTGCAGGTCATAAAAAATAAATTTGATTGTGCAACATTAACTTATATCTTTACCCTTTAATTGCACACATGCATAGCACGTGCCCTCAAACTAGTTATGAGAAAAGCTAATATCATTTATGACCTAACACCAATCTCAACTGTTGTTGTTCATTTTGACTGGTATCCAAACTAAAGTCATCATGTACGTATAATTTTCCACCCAATATACATAACCAAAATGGCAAAACTAGACTTTGTTATCATATTTTTGCTTCCTGAACCAAAACATATTTTGTTGTTATAATCATCATCTAAGCCTTAAGCCAACTAAATGGGGTCAGCTACATGAATTCCGCCCTGTTCAATGCCATACTCTGTTATAATAAATGCGCAAAGTTGTTCTGTTTGAGATTGAAATTATATTTGAAGGTGCAAAGTTGTTCTGTTTGAAATTGAAATTTTATTTGAATCTGCCAACTGGTTCGGTTAGTAAGGTCTCTAGCTGGTTGTAGCGGAGACTTGAGATCAGATTCTGTTTTCACCAAAGTTGGGGGGGGGGGTTTCATGGGTTTAGGGGATGGACTACCCCCTTTGTGTAGCCCCATTGAACTAAATAAAAGTTGTATTTATATTTAGAAGTTTCTGAAAAGATAGGGAATATTTTCTTGAATAAGCAGCCCTCTTTATTCTGTTTTTCTGCTTATCTTTTCTTGTAACCTTTCTTTTCTGTTTTTTACAGATCCAAGCTGCATTCCGTACTGATGAGATCCGGAGGACTCCTCCAACTCCACAAGATGAGATGAGGGCAGGAATGAGCTACTTCCATGAAACACTCTGGAAAGGTGTCCCGAAATTCCTAAGACGTGTGGACACTGCTTTGAAGAACATTGGAATAAATAAGCGTGTTCCTTATAATGCCCCTCTCATTCAGTTCTCTTCTTGGATGGGTGGGGACCGTGATGGTATGCTCCTTCTCAGTGAATAATTCTTCGATGAGCATTCTTTTTCTTGCGCTATCTTGGTAATCAAATAAAAATATAATTTAGAGTTGACAATTTTATTTACCAATAAAAATTATGAAATTCATAATGAATTACCTAGGGGATGATGTAGTAAATGGGCATCAATTCCATACTTAAAATGTTGAAAGTTTTTCTAGTTTGTTGGGATGTATAGGTTATAAAAACCAGTATGAAATTTCCCATGAGGTTTAATTTTATTGGGTGAAGCAAACCAAACCCACAGGAGAAAGAACATCTTTTCTTTAACATGGTTTCTTATTAAACTGATAAAAATGTTAATATTTTAAATGGGATCATCATCATCATCATCATCATCCAAGCTTTATCCCAACTATGTGGGGTTGGCTACATGAATCCTGTTTCTTCATTCTGTTTTGTTTAATGTCATATCCATTTTTATATTCATAAAAAAAATGGCATATCTATTTTTATATTCATCAAAAAAAATGTCATATCCATTTTTAAATTATTTGCATTTAAATCATTTCTTACTAAGACACATGTCCTTTTGATCCACCCCTACCCTTTCTAGCCCCTTCAACTTGCAACAGATCACTTCTTTACTAAGACCCATGTCCTTTTGATCCACCCCTACCATCTTAGTGTGCTTCCTCTCATTTTATCCATGCTTATATTTTAGGTGCAGTTTCTTTACTGCCCAACAGTCTGCTCCATAGGTCATAGCTGGCCTTACAACTGTTTTATAGAATTTCCTTTTGACCTAAGTGGTATTCGCCTTCACATTAGATTCTGGGTGCACCCCTCCGTTTTGCCAATCCTGCTCTAATTCTATGAATAAAATTCTCCTCAGTCTCTCCCTTGTTATGAACTATCGAATATGCTCACTATTTCTTGTGCTAAATTTAGTTATTCTTTTTGTTTGCATTCATTGTACATACATATATATGTATCATCATCATCATCATCCATGCCTTATCCCAACTATATGGGCTCAGCTACATGAATCCTGTTTCGCCAATCCATTCTATTTAATGTCATATCCACTGTTAAACTATTAGTGCTTAAATCATTTCTTACTACTTCTACCCATGCCATCTTAGTCTACTTTCTCTCATTTTATCACCTATTGGAGCTATACTTTATGCCATATATGTATTACATAAACAGAAATTCCAAAACGGTTTTTCCTTATATTAGTTCTCATTTAGTTTTATAAGGGTTAATTAGTACATGCATAATGTACTATGACGACTTCTCTGGTTAACATTCTTATTATGGAATGTAGGAAATCCAAGGGTAAATCCTGAGGTTACAAGGGATGTATGCTTGTTGGCTAGAATGATGGCTGCTAACTTGTACTTTGCGCAGATAGAGGATCTTATGTTTGAGGTATTAGAAAGTTTCTTTCAATCTTAAGTATCATTATGCTTCTCACATCCCAGTAAAGAAGAAATTTCTCCCTTCTATGGAAAAGCTTTTACATGGTATATTCATTACAGTCTGGTATTCCTATTCTAATTTATTTTGTTTTTCTTCCTTGTAGTTATCTATGTGGCGTTGCAGTGATGAACTTCGTGTCCGTGCAGTTGAACTCCATAGGTCCTCAAAGAAAGATGCTAAACATTACATAGGTATTTGATTGGTGTGAATGGGGGGTTTTTTCTTGTACATGTCTGAATTTTGAGCAGAGCATAAGAGAACATCTCATTTAGAAGGGCTGAGCCTGAGTCTGAAATAGTAAGGGATCTTTGCCAACATGCATGATTTTGTTTGTCAAAACAAAACTATACATATTGTCCAACACCCTCTAGATAGATCACTAAAACCTGCAAAAGTTTTCTGTAGCTGTATTTTCTGTGTGTATATTCTGAAACCCTATCTGTTTGCAAACAGCTTAATATTTTATTTATCCATTTTCCTTTAGAACTCTACTTTTCATATCCAAAAGGAGGATGTGCTCCACTTCAGGAATTTTCTTGCTTATTTCGGAAGGAGTGGTCCTTTTTTTTGGGTTTTAATTGCACTCCTATTTTTGTCCTGGTTGCAGAGTTTTGGAAACAAGTTCCTCCAAATGAACCTTATCGTGTTATTCTTGGTGATGTGAGGGATAAGTTATATCATACACGTGAACGCTCTCGTCACTTATTAGCCCATGGAATCTCTGATATTCCTGAGGAGGCAACCTATACCAGTGTTGAGCAGGTACCTATAATTCATCAAGTTTACTCATTTTTCTGGTTGGAGATAATTAAACAAACGGCCTTTGTTCTTATTGCTAAGTACAAAAATGTGCTTCTGTATTTTTATTTATTTATTTTTTGACATGGTTAGAAAATGGTGCTGTGATTCGATCATTTATAGCTTTGAGGACAACCTTGGTTTTTTTTGGAGAAGCCATATTACATGTGCTTATAAAGAAAATTTCTAGATAATCAATGAAACTAGTTAGAAAAGTAAAGCTATTTGTCTTCTCAACATGCTGCTTTCCAAATGGAAGTTCTTTACTCTGGTTAAAACTACAAGTATACAAAAGGTGTGATTCTGGCAAATATCTAATTCTCGGTTAATTAGGCACACCCTTAATGTTAGTCAAAAGGTATATCTTTTCGAATAAAAATGTATGCCATATTTTTTTTCTTTTACTTGGAACATACCGGATTGACATGCCCCAAACAGACCCATAATAAAATAGTATGAACTAAAAATTTTCACTAATGCAGTGTGTAAATTGTCACACATCATGAATAACGTGAACTCAGGGATTCACTCGATATTTTTTTTCTGCTCTCAGCTAGGTTGAATTACTAAATACTAAGTGATTCTTTCCTTTTATTTACTTGTGTAGTTCCTGGAACCTCTTGAGCTCTGTTATAGATCACTCTGTGCTTGTGGTGATCGGCCGATTGCTGATGGAAGTCTTCTTGATTTCTTGCGTCAAGTTTCAACATTTGGCTTGTCACTTGTGAGACTTGATATTAGGCAAGAATCAGACCGGCACACTGATGTCATGGATGCCATCACCAAACATCTGGGTATTGGATCTTACCGGGAATGGTCTGAGGAACAACGCCAGTCATGGCTGTTGTCTGAACTAAGTGGCAAGCGCCCATTGTTTGGGCCTGATCTTCCCAAAACAGAAGAAATTACTGATGTGTTAGACACCTTCCATGTCATAGCAGAACTGCCCTCAGACAACTTTGGGGCATACATTATCTCAATGGCAACTGCACCATCAGATGTGCTAGCAGTTGAGCTTCTACAACGTGAATGCCGTGTGAAGAAGCCATTAAGGGTTGTACCATTGTTTGAGAAACTTGCTGATCTTGATGCTGCTCCTGCTGCTGTCGCTCGTCTCTTCTCCATAGACTGGTATAGGAACAGGATCAACGGAAAGCAGGAAGTAATGATTGGGTATTCAGATTCTGGGAAGGATGCCGGGCGTCTCTCTGCAGCTTGGCAGTTATATAAAGCTCAAGAGGAGCTTATAAAGGTTGCAAAAAAATATGGAGTGAAGCTGACAATGTTCCATGGGCGAGGTGGGACTGTTGGAAGAGGAGGTGGTCCTACCCATCTCGCCATATTATCGCAGCCACCAGACACAATTCATGGGTCTCTCCGGGTGACTGTTCAGGGTGAAGTAATTGAACAGTCTTTTGGGGAGGAGCACTTGTGTTTTAGGACACTTCAGCGTTTCACTGCTGCTACACTTGAGCATGGAATGCATCCAGCAGTCTCACCAAAGCCAGAATGGCGTGCACTCATGGATAAGATTGCCGTCATTGCTACTGAGGAATATCGCTCTATTGTCTTCAAAGAGCCCAGATTTGTAGAATATTTCCGGCTTGTAAGCATTCTGAAAACCATATGCATCTTTTTGTCCTTTGTCATTGTTTAGCTTGCCACAACTAATGGTAATATTTAAATAATCCTATTTTTGTTTCTGATACCAGGCTACGCCAGAGATGGAGTATGGTCGTATGAACATTGGTAGCCGTCCATCTAAGCGAAAGCCAAGTGGGGGCATTGAATCACTCCGTGCAATTCCATGGATATTTGCATGGACGCAGACAAGGTTTCATCTCCCAGTATGGCTTGGATTTGGTGGAGCGTTCAAGAATGCCATTGGACAAGACATCAAGAATCTTCATATGCTGCAGGAGATGTACAATGAGTGGCCTTTCTTTAGGGTCACCATTGACTTGGTTGAGATGGTGTTTGCCAAGGGAGATCCTGGCATCACTGCTTTATATGACAAGCTCCTAGTGTCAGAAGACTTGTGGCCTTTTGGAGAGCGGTTGAGGGCCAACTATGAAGAAACTAAGAAGCTTCTTCTCCAGGTAAAATCAAGGGCTCAAGGCATCGTACTTCTATTCTAGTAGTCTTGGTTGAGTTATTAGGAATTTTGTAAACTGATTATTTCTATATTGCTGCAGATTGCTGGTCACAAGGATCTTCTTGAAGGTGACCCATACCTGAAGCAAAGACTCCGTCTTCGTGACTCATATATCACAACCCTGAATGTTTTGCAAGCCTATACACTAAAGCGAATCCGGGACCCCAGCTACAATGTGAAGTTGAGGCCGCACTTGTCAAAGGAGATCATGGAATCAAGCAATCCATCCAATGAACTAGTCAAGTTAAACCCCACAAGTGAGTATGCACCTGGCCTGGAGGATACCCTAATCTTGACCATGAAGGGTATTGCAGCAGGCATGCAAAACACTGGTTGAAGCTTTTTTTTTTCCTTTCTATTTCTCATATAGTTTATCTTTATCGAAGGGTAATTATAAATGTCATAAGAGAGCTGGAACTGAATATTTTGCTTTGATAAAATGTCCTTTTTCATGTCTGGTTTACCAATCCTTTGGCAAACTGTCTGTCAACATTGCATTTGTGCACTCCTAAGAAATTAGGACAACAAATCTCTTTTAGGTGCAGTCATAAAGACAATCCAATTGAGATGGAAAGGATTTCTATCAGTACTCCAGTCTGCATGTAGAACAATACTATTTGAAATCTTTGAGCAAGTGTTTTCATGTTCTTTTTTTTTTTATATCAAAAGATGAGCTACACAAACCTGGGGGTAGCTCTTCCCCTTGCATCCGCATCACAAAAAAAAAAAAAAATAATAATTTTCATGTTCATTTCTTAGTTGGGCACCCTCGAACCTTGACCCTTCCTGGCACAACCAATTTGTAATTGCCTAAGGATTTTCATCAGTACCCCAGTCTGTATGTGAAGTCATATCATTGAAATCTTTGAGCTAGTGCTTCCATGCTCATTTCTTAGTTGGGTACCCTTGATCCATCCTGAAAATGTATTTGTACTTACTGAACCGGGCAAAAGTAGTTCAACTGATATCAACTAACCATCAGTAGAAAAAGTAAAAGCTATGTTGGTTTCCCTCTATAAAATAGCTTTATTAAAGTTACTGATAGGGAACTTTTCTACTGACCATGTGTAGAAAAAGTAAGAAGTGTGTTGGTTTCCCTCTATAAAATAGCTTTATTAAAGTAAACTGAAGATAGAACCATTGGCAAACCAAATGCCACTTTATTGGATAAGCTTTCTGAACGTTCGGTAAGAACTGCGTAATCTAAAGCTATTATACTTTTAAGTCCCAAAAGCACAAAGCCTAAAAGCATGTTCGGGAGGGCTTCTGCATTTGGATTGAGCTGTTACAAAGAAGCAGATCATGTTTGAGCATGAGAGCATCCGTGTTCGGGTACTCAGACTCAAGAGTAGCTTCATATTTTAATCGTTCAAGTGGTGTTTTGATTTGAACACTAATTTGGGCTTTTCGGATTTTCACTAAACACAATTTCTGATATTTTTGTGTGGGGCCTAATTTGGAACGCCAAACGCAAAACCATGTCTCCAAATTGTAGCTTTATGCTTTGGGGCTTTAAAAGCACAATTCCTGAATCTTATCGAAACGCAACTTAATTCATACAGAGTTATGCACTACCAATTACCAGGTGATTTCCTTTGATGATGCGTGTGTCAAGTGATTTTCCTAAAAGTTTCCAGTAGCTTATGATGAAAAAGCAAATAGGTTCATCTTCATGGATTACTTTCTGATTGGCCTCATGTTCCAAACTCTTTTTCTTTTTATGGGCCCATCCTATTCCTATGATTCCGGCCCATCCAAACTCTTCGTAGTTCATACACAACTAACCTGGCAGAGTCCGTATACATAACTTGCAAGAATTCATAATCTTACGACAGACTTAATGCCAAACATGCATATAAAAAATGAAGTATTTTCCTAATTAATCCTTACATTGGTCATAATTTTATGGGTTCTTTGAACCATTACTTGTTTTTGGTTGCAATAAAGCAAAGAAATGAAAATGATTTCCTTGGAAAATGATACTTAATAGGAAAACAAATCTTATTATTAACTTTCCTGGTTTCTTAACTTGAAAAAACAGTGCTTTAAAAACTAACCTAGAACTAGAACCACTTCAGCGGTTCAGCCAATGGTTCCGGGTCAGCAGTTCAACTGTCCGGTTCAAATGGATCATCTGTGATATTGGCATGAAAACAATTACTCGGGTTGAATGAGTCAATAGTTCAACCACTTGAGTCAGCCGGTCGCCGGCAGGTTTTTGGGCTGAACGGTCCATCCGGGCCAATGACAGTTTTAAATCCTTTTGAAAAACATAAATCATTTTCCTACTATACAATTGGTACTTGTTTTTGAAAAATATCCGTTTCTCATAATACATTTTACGTGTTGCCAAACATGGTGTAAAACACTGTTCAGGAAATCGGTTGCTTTTATTCATTCCGATTTCCGAATATAACAAAACTGGAGTCCATATGTCAGAAAAATGCATAGAGTGCGGCAGACATTGATATCTTCCTTCACAAACAAAACACTGTTCTTCTTTTGTTAATTAATCGTGTCTTCTAAATTTCCGGTGGCAGTCCTTGACCCGACCTTCATCTGGCATCCGGGATTCCCTTGTTTTTGGGCGACCGTGACTCAGCCCAGTAAACAATCTCACTAGATCCAGGTTGGCTCCCTCACCTAAAGCAAACTTTTCCTATCAACTTTTAATATCTTTTGGATTAAAGATTAGTTTGTTTGGATTAGTTTTTGCTTTAGAGATTTGGGCTGCAGAAAATATAACTGTCAGAAAGTGTTTTGAATGTTTGGTGGAAGTTGCTTTTAAAAATAACAATCTGAAGCCAAAACACTTTTAAGTTTTAATTAAGCCACAAAACATAAGCCTTAACATTTGGATTTTGAACTTTTAGGCTTTAAAAGCAAAAAATGCTGAAGCTTATCCAAACATAATCTTTAAGTAGAATACCTTTTTTAGGCCAGGCATTTCCAAATTCTGACTATGTGACAAACGGCCCATTTTGTTTCTTTTTCAACCTTCCCATTTCCTCTCATCTGTTTCTGTTCCACTGTGACAAGCTCTCAAAGCTGCAGAAAAAAAATTTTCCCCTTTTTTTACCATGTGGAAACATGAAGTTGAGTAGAAGGAAATTCTTAAGGATTTGAACTAGTGTTTTCAAATCACTGTTGATCTGGTCGGTTGAACTATTCAAATCATTACCCGGTTAAGATCTTAGGTTTGGTTTGAGTAAAACTTGGAGAAAGGTCAAAACCCATTGATATATATAAAATATGTATTTTATAGATTGTAGAAAATAGAAAAATGTAAAAAAAAACAGAAATTATAAAAAACATTAGAAATTATAACAAAACACTAAAATGTAAAAAAAAAAAGAAAATTGAAAAATGAAAAAGACCCTTTTTCCTCTAACTCACCATTCAAAGGTGATTTGGTCATAAGAATTGTTATTTATGCTGACATGGACACCTCTGTTAACAAACATTAACGATGTACTAACAGAAGGTGAGCTTTGGAAAATAAAAACTTATTGACATGGTGAGTTTTAGACATTTTAAAAAGTTGTAGTGAATTTACGAGAAATGCTGAAAACTCATGATAAGTTTTAGATAACATTAAATATATGTTTACAACAGCCACGCCTCATAAATATATGCTGAAAACTATTTGAGGTTACAACAGCCCAACGTTAACTGAAACATTAAATATATGTTTCCTCCAACGGCTATCAAACTGTTGCATCTGAATTGGTGTAGTGCTTACCTGGCTTATTATGTGACAGGTTATGGATGTGATTCAAGTAAATGGTTTTCTACAACGCCTGATCAGCATTCATCCAAACCAAACATGTTTTAGGAGGAAATAGGCATATTATGCATGGATGCGGTGTATCTGATTCATCCTCAATCACATCACCACACCACACCTCAATACCAAACACCCACTAAAAATTCAGTGTCTGAAGTTGTATATCACCAAGCTTAAGGCCCCTTGTGTGAGAAGAAGCCATTAATTATTGAATTGGAGTAAGATGTGGACTAATAGGTATGGTACTAGTATGGAATTATGGATAGGAAAGAGTTGTTAGATATTAATAAAATTACTTTTTGGTAAATATATAATTGGGAAAGCGCTGCTGGTAGGCAAAGCTCCAATTCTCAACTCCCTTTATAAAGAAAAAAAAAAAAGCTTAAAATAATTAAGGAGAAGACTGAAGACTTTCCATGGAACATTAGTTAAAGCAATTTGTTGATGAGCTACAAAAGCAAACAACAATATGCTCTTTAAGTCTAATTTCCAACCCACCCAACACCAACTTTTCTTTACATTTTCCTCCATTCCAATATTCAAATGAAAAGATCCTCTAAAGTACCCAAAAAGTTTATCTTCTCCAAGTAAAAAGAAAAGCAGATGCTTCTTAGTTTAGTATTTTTATGAAAGTTCATAGAAATGAGCTTACTTTTGCATTGATTGAATAAGATTCCTCAATAAATAAATCCTATTTTCCTTGACACTGAAGCTCCACTTTCCATTTCAATTGAATGCACCCAAAAACCATATCCTTTATTTAATTTGTGGAAAGAAACATCAAGATTATAAAATCCATGTAAACCCTCAAAAAGATGACTTGAAAGTCGAAACAAGAACAAGAAGAAAAGAAAAGGCTTCAGTATAATAATAAAGTCTCCAACTTTGAGGATCAGACTGAACAGACTCTCCTTTTAAAAGAGAGTACTGTGCTCATAAAGAACTTTTTATATGGGCTCTAAAGTTTCTCATGGAGGTTTACAATGTGGTAGCTCATACACATACATGGAGCTGTATTTGGATTGGGTCCACCCAATAGAACTGAACTGATCAAATTGAATATGTCGGTTCTGGTTCTCCTTATTTTCTTGTAAATTTTGTTACATTTTGTCTAAAAGGGTAATATAACTTTGATTAAAAACATTTGTTTGATCAACATATAAACAGTTACATTTATTCTCATTTTTATTAAAGTTATATTTATTAAAAGTGAAGTTCCAACTTGTAATTATCATGGGTATTTATAGATTTCAACTGGATCAATCCTGCTGATTAATAATTAGTTTGGTTTTGAATTTATTTTATAAACAAATTATTAATCAGATCAGGACTGGTCCATCCTGTCCATCCTAAACTGCAATCAGAATTCATTCCCAAGTGAGAACTTGGCCTAGATTCTCATCAATGGAATGAAAATTGAGGATGTTAAATCTTATGGCCCATCTTACATCTAAGGGAAGAGGAGCCTCAAGAAACTGGATGGCTAATTAACATGGAACCACTGATTTCTAGATGAAAGCAACCAAATATTAAAATCGGAGAATGACATTATTGGCAATGGGATCCACAAAAGTAGATAATGAGGGTTAGTAAATAGAAAAGGTATATCTCTTTATGCTCCCATCCACCATCTTCATTACTTAATATATATATATATATATATATATATATATTAGGAGACCAACCCTGATGTGGGAACCACTATTGAGGTCTACTGTTACCACGTCACATGGTATGCTGACGTGGACTAAAAGCTCCACGTCCACTTTTACTGAGTGGGTCTTTTGGCATTCTTGGGTGACACAAGGAAGCTGTCTTTGCAGCCGTCACATGGCCTTTTTCAATGGCCTCTTTCCTCCTATATATACAAACATTTCCTTTGGCTTCTCCTTTGAGAAAATATCTCTAACATTCAATCTCTTCTACACATAGATCTCTCTCTCTCTCTCTCTCTTGGTTTGTGCCATGGCCGACGTAGATAGCAGCGGAGGTGGTGCGCCGGGAATCAAGCTTTTCGGCACGACAATCGCTCCGCAGGTGAAAGGAGTTGAGGTGAAGAAGCCAGCAAAGGCCGATGACACAAATGAAAAGAGGGCGGAGAAGACAATTCCATGCCCAAGGTGCAAAAGCATGGACACCAAGTTCTGTTATTTCAACAACTACAACGTCAACCAACCTCGGCATTTCTGTAAGGCATGCCAGAGGTATTGGACGGCCGGAGGGACGCTTCGGAACGTACCGATTGGAGCCGGGCGTAGGAAAAACAAGCCTCCAAGTCAGGGGACAATTGGGTTCCCCAACAACTGTGTGTTCGATGCTTCTGGGGTGAACCAGTTTGACTTTGAGGGTGTGATGGAGCAGTGGAGCATAGCCACGGCCAGGGGCGGATTCCGGCAAGTTTTTCCGTCGAAGAGACGAAGCAACACATCTTCTGGTCAAATATGTTGACTTTTATATTTCCTTGTTGCCCCAACGGATTTTAAAAAGAAACGAAAATTGCTATTGGGGTCATATATAATTGTATATACAGGCTTGTATGAATTAATTAATCATGTTACAATGTATTCTCCATTAAAATGGCCTCTCAAGCTCAAAATCAATGATGTGCTGAACAGTTCTTCTCTGAGGGTGTTTGACAAAGTCTCATGCCTTGCTATGAACTTCCATTTTTCCTCACTCACTCATTATTATATAGCTGTCTCAGATGGTCGATCGATTGTATTGCATATGCCTCTGGCCGGCCCCACCTAGAGATGAAAGATTGAAATCAAATCAAATCAAATCAAATATACATAATCAGGTGGCGGATCCGATAGATTAATGCTTTGAGATACTCTCTTGCATGTGTGCCATGTGCAGAGAAGATATGTTAGGAAGTGGTGACTTTCTTTACAAGGGTACAGCATAAAACATTGTATCTGTATCTTGTTGTTTTTGTGGTTAGAGAAGAGACATGATATCTGTATCTGGTATAACAATATTTAAAGTAACAAGAGAGTCAGAAGATACCAAAACAGGCTTCTTATTTTATGGGTATCAAAGGATTAGGCTTAGTTTCTGTACCTATAACATATCAACAGGTCACCCATATGAAATTCTAAATAAATGGTTTTCAGAATTATGCAAACAAAATCATAGCCGGAAAACCTGGAACTAGATCAATATTTTATACATGTGGTGAGAGACTTTTTCAGAGGGCCAAAGGTAGCTAGATGCGTAGAACCTCAATATTTGCTGGCTCTGGTTGTTAAACGATGCTGTTTCCCATTTAATGAGGGAATTGGCAAGAAAATAATGGGATTTCACATAAAAATGGAGAATGGGTGAGGGGAAAACAGGAAACAAAAGGGAAAAAGACTGCCTGTGGATATTCTTTGGAAAAAGCCCAAGAAAATTTTTGTTCAATGGAATTAGAATTCTCACTCTGTCATTCCCCAGCCAGCTTTAATTTGTTGGCCTTTACCACATGTTTTTGTGGGGGTCTTCTCCACCTTTCTTCATTTATTCTACTTCCATATCTAAAATCACTTTCAGTTTTTTTTTTTTTTTTCCTATACCTAGAAACTGTGGTTCTAGGGTTCTTTCTTCTTGGAATAAGCGACCACTCCACCGGCTAAGGATACAATTATCAATGTATGCAGGTTAATTGCGTTGATCACCTCCCCATATTATTCTGTGTGGACACTTGTTCAGAACTTTTTTGTTTTCTTTTCTCATAGTGTTTCTTCTCTTCAGGTTTAGAATCAAACACTATTAATAAACTAATACTAGAATAACCTCCTCTACTTATTATAATAATCAATAATTAATTTGTAAATAGAGATCCTAATTAATGGTTAAGCTTTAATAATAGGACTTCCTTGTAGCTCGTTTAGCATGTTTGAACTGTTCCTACTGCGGTCTTTTGTTTATTCATTTAGGAAGTGTTTGGCAAGTCTTTTTAGGAAAATCTTTAAAAATTTAAGACCTTAAAAGACTGATGAGCTTTTATAGCCTTTAAAGACCAAAGACTATTTAATTTCAATTTTTTTTTAAAGGTCTTCTTAAAAACTAAAATGACCAAAAGACCGTTTGACAAATATACTTGTCGATCTCTCTTATATACATATGAAACGTTAAGTATGGAACCCAGTAATAGTAATACATTCAAACATGTAAATAGTACTTATGGGTTCCACTTATACATTTACATTTACAAAATATTAAAATAAACCCACTCATATATTTTCTTATACAATATAGTGTAAATTACAGACCCCCCTGTGCTATGGGTCTGTGACAAATACCCCCCATACTTTATGACATTAGACAAAAGCCCCATTTTGTTAACTTTTCATTAAAATTTGCCATTACAATTCTTTTAATCCCCATAATACTACTCTTGTAATATCTATAAAGACAATTAGGAGAAAAATACTGTTGATCTTCCCTAACTTCACAATACACGAACAGCAACAGAATAATCCCTTCTAAGCGTAGGGATTGGGATTACCGTCTCTAAGAAAAGGCAATAAGGGAAGAGCTAACCGAATCCCAATCCCAACCCATTCTTCTGTCGACTGTCGAGACATATAAAATTGAGGACTCCACTTCCATCTCTCCTCCTCCTCCTCCCTTCGTGAAAAAGGCCATTAATTAAATTAATATAATAAATGAAATGAAAGAATCTTCTCTCTGAGTCTCCGCAAAGGCATTTTAATCGTGTAAACTCCAAGATTGATAAACAATGAACATAATTTATTAGCAGGGCTGAAAGCGTATAATCTAGATCTTTCCACAACCTTCCTATTTCCTGTGGGTGTTTCTCTTTCTCATGTCTTTATATTTTTACCTTTCCGTCTTTCACCCCCTCTCTCTATTCCTTAATAAATATCTAATCATCGTCATCGTAATCTCTCTCGTTGCCTCTTTCTTCAACTGATTTCTGTTTTTTTTCCTGTATCATCCATGGCCTCCATACCAGAAATGTCCGAGGCATCGTTTGTAGATCAACTAATCAGTAGTAGAAATAGAGATCTCTCTCTTTCTTCCTCTTATACTGGGTTTCACAAGCTCACCGAGGGGAGAATCCGATGACTCTGATCGGGAAAGTGAAGGACGGAGCCACGAGCGGATCATCCTCATCAACCCCTTCACGAAAGGCATGATCGTCATTGAAGGGGCTGGAAGGGGGTTTTTGTCTCCGTCCTTCACGATACACAAACACGAACAGCAGCGGCACTTATCCTCATCAACCCCTTCACGATACACGAACATGAACAGCAGCGGTGCTTATCCTCATCAACCCCTTCACGATAAACACGAAGGGGTTGATGAGGATAAACACGAAGGGGTTGATGAGGATAAACATGAACATGAACAGCAGCGGTGCTTATCCTCATCAACACGAAGGGGTTGATGAGGATAAACACGAACAGCGGTGCAAAATTAACAGAAGGAGGTGTTTGTCTCACAGTCATAATACAGAAGGGTTTTCGTGGCAAAACAAAGTAAAGGAGTGTTTGTGGGTCTTTATAATTTACCCTACAATATATCAATATAATCTCCATCTACATATTGGCATGTGATTATCACTTTTACAGTACACCAGGTAAGCAGATCGACTCATCTGGCTCAAACGTTTGCCTCAGTAAAATTTGATTCTCTTAAGATATTATTGTCTTCATGCGGGAACAAATCCCTAAAAATATTCATGGAGCCAATAATCAATGCAGCAACTAAGGCAAATTATACACATTTGGCTAGGGGGGAACTTGACCATATCATATACAATACTTGTCTATATCATATGTGGTATATGAAAAAACCCTTCATCTCCCACAACCAGTTTCAACCCCCAAAAAGTCCTCCAAATATTAATATACAACAAAAGTTTGGTGGTTGCCAGTACTGTCTTCTTGTAATGCACATCTTGTCGCTGTTTCAAGGCAATGAGGGAAACCTTTTCTTCCAAGTAACTTGTAAATTTAATATTCATAAAAACTATAAAAACTTTAATATGCAGAAAAAGCATAATTTTTAGATTATAAACCTAAAATAAAAACCAATGAGAATTTAGTTACATGCTTTTAAGAGCTATCAAACAAAGAAAATCTGGCTGCATGATACACAAAAAAAATGCCTAGTCTTGGATTTGGGTATTCTTATTAACTGCAGTCAGAACATCTTCAGTGGCTTTGGATACTTGGATAAATGTGGGGATCTTGGAGGTGGGTGAGAAACCTCACAACCATTGGTATCAAATATTGGTTAGGTGAATGATTCCATATTTTGAGTTTTAGAAAAAACACAAAAATCATACTCTATGTGGGAGAATAAAATCTATTCAAGGATTTCACTTAACAACTTAAACTTTTAGGTTGAATAGTTCTTTGAGATGATATCAAAGTCATTTTGACTAAGTGGTCTAGTATTCAATTCTCGTCACTCCCATTATAATCAATTAAGTTTCAGCACAAGGTATGGGTGGGCCTGTGCTGTCGACGTTTCAAGGCCATAGGCTTTCATGTGAGGGGGCATATTGGAGAACAAAACCTATTCAAAGACTTTACTTAACAGGTTAAGTTTTTAGGTTAAATGGTTCTTTGAGACTCTGGGACAAGAAGCCTATATCATGATATCAGTGAACACAGAAGGAAATAAATAAAGAGAGCTAATATTCTAAAAGATGATAGAACTACAACTAATGAGGTAAAAAGGCAAATTAAGAAACATGAAGGTTGAAGTTTAACTTGAGAGAAATATAAAGAGAATAAGAAAAAAAAAAGAGCAAAAACCGGGAAAAACTTGAGGTGTTGGTGTCTCATCGTAAGTTTATGAAGTTTGAAGGATAACATCCTTCACATGATAATCGACCAAACGAATTACAATGTGAGAGCATTATTCTATAATGGACTTTTGAAAGAGTTCACAAATGGAAACACAAATCCGATATCATCTGTTGGACACTCCATAAGGACTTCCTCTAAGATGCAGGAGCCTCAATTTTCTCAACTTCTTAATTGATTTTGGAGTTTCTTACTATGCAGTGTAAATTTTGTTTGCATTCGTATAACTGCAAAAGAGTGCAAATGGGCTGAGTATAAAAACCTAGTGTACCTTTGCTTGAGAATTGACGTTGTTTTGTTTGTTTGTAAGAAATAAGATTAGGGATGTCAATGGGTCAGTTCTACCAGATAGAACCGAACTAACTGATCAAATTTTTTATATTGGTTTTGGTTCTGTGATTTTATCCCGATTATTAATTGGATTGGGACCAGTTCTTACTGTTCCAAATCGATTAACTCCCTTGGATGGAGTTAATAATATATGCAGGTTTCTTAGATTTCTTGTAATTTTTATTATATTTTATGTCTGAAAGTAAAAGGATAAATTCGATAGAAAATATATAAGAAAATTTTGGCTAAAACATTTGATCTATTAACATATAAACAATTTATTATTTTACTGTCATTTTTATTAAAGTTATATTATAAAAAGTGAAGTTTCAAGTTGTTATTGACATAGATAACTATAGATGTCAATATAATCTGGGCCAGACTCCATTATCCTGATCAATAATCAGAACGGTTTTGGAGGTCTATGATGTACTGATTAATAATTGGTTTGAGACTGATACATCCTTACATGCGGTCCCCAATTTATATGAAATAGAATGGAGACAGGAAGAAGGTTAATTGTTTGAGAGGACCAAGATAGGAAGCAAATAGATGTTGTTCCCACTTTATATAAGAAAGAAATAAGGTAGGATGAAATATTGCAAATTTTGCATCAGTTTTTCAGATGCAAAAATTGCACTCACAATGGGTGTAAATAAAAAAAAAAAAAACAAAAAAAAGAAGGAAAAATTGCATCACGTAAGAGTGCAAAAATTACAGTAACAAATCCGGGTGCTAAAGTTTATACCTGGTTCAGATTTGCAGTTTATCTAACAGATGAGGTTCAAATTAGATATACCTAGATCTAAATTTGATCTATTAATATTCCGATTAGAATTATTGAATCTAATCCATTAATCTGATTCAAATTGCACTCATTTTGGATTTGGATATTGTGTACAACTATACATTTAATATGTTTAAACAAAAAAAATGATAAAAAAAATTATGTTCTATTAATGAAATGAACTACAAATGACTTTTTATGTTGTATATCATGAATAAATGACAAAACAACTTCCATGGACTTGAAGCTGACTCTTTAGCAGAGAAATAACATCCAAACCAACTTTGCTAAAGATTCATAGTAAAAGTAATAATTTTTTTGCAGAGATAAGCATAAATATTTAATATTTAAGTATAATTGGAATGGATTGTATTAGATCAGTTTGGGGTGGATTCGTATTTGATCCAATTATAAATTAATTAAATTTGAATCACCTTTAATAAGACTAGTAAGTGTGTATGTGCTTTGCACGTGGTATTTCTAGATGATGACAATGATAGTAACAATATATCCAATTTTTTTTATAAAACTCATGTATTTTTTATTTTTATATTTTTGTTTTTTTCATTATTAATTGGATGCAAATTGCAAAATTTGAATATGATTATGTAAACACCTCATGTTGGGTTAATATATCCATTTTTTTTTTATAAAACTCATGTATTTTTTATTTTTTATATTTTTGTTTTTTCATTATTAATTGGATGCAAATTGCAAAATCTGAATATGATTATGTAAACACCTCATGTTGGGTTGCAAAGTTTTGGGTATTATTGGCAAGCCTACCTACTTGGCTACACTCTTCTTTTTGTAATGTTTTATCTTCTTACTGTATTTTTTTTTTACTTATAAAAAAAAGTAAGATTTAAAGAGAGAGAATTTAATGATGTGAAAAGTAGTAATTCAAAATACATTTTAAACCTTACAATCAAATAGGGATTAAATTCAAAAAATGTGTATTTTAGTCAAAAGAAAGTTTCACAATCTTATTCATATTTTTAATGGTAGTGTAAATATAGAATTATAAATGTTTTCTATTTTTTGTACAATTTTTTTTATTTCTATGTGTATGTGCCAAAATAATTCTGTTTTTTTTTTGTAAAATTTATATATTTTTTTCTTTTTTATGTTTTTATATTTTATTAATTTCCATTATTTAATTATGACATTAAAGTTTGACACATTTGACCCAAAAGTTGAACTATTGATCTCTACCAAAGAGATAAATAATTTCATTTTTTATTAGTTTTAGATTATGTATTTAAATTTCATCATCAATAAAAATAGTTCTTATTTATTATACTTTTTTCAGTTTGATTAATAAAAAAATCATAAATGTGTCTAATTTTTTCTATATGGGTTAACCAATTTGATTTAGATGGTTGAATCACTTAATCATCACTTGGATAAAGAGTGGTTTGGTTTTCGAGTAAGTTTTAAAATATATGGGTTTATATTGTTAAAAGTATTGGGCATAGATTTAATTAGTAGCATTTATTAGTGAAAAAATAACTTTTAAGTATATGATTTAATAAGAGAGAATGAGAGTTAATACCTTAAATATAAGACTTAATGAGAGGGGATTAAATGAGGTGAAAAGCATTAATTGAAATTATATTTTTAACCCCCATAATTAGAAATGGATTAAATATACAAATATGGGCATTGTAGTCAAGGAAAGTTCCACACTCTCATTGGTACTTTTTACAATAATATAGATAAAATTCGAATTTGGGCTCCAACAGAGATATCTATCATTTGCAGCCCTACTAGACTAGATTCTTTTAAAAAGGGTAAAATCACATAGTGAAATGCCATCCTCTACATTATTTTGCTTGGTCAGTGCTGCTAACACTCTTCTAGCTACATACACGGTTTCTACTAACTAATTTCCACTCTTTAGGCTGAGTTTGGAAAGAGTATAAATGCAAATATGTACTGTACAAATACATACAAAATAATGTAAAATATAAGGTTTTGCACTCTACATATTTGCATTTATTACTCCTTCCAAACTCAGCCTAATTGTCTGGATCTTTTCTCTTATGATCAAGAAACAAAAGGCAAAAAAAAGAAAGAGAAAGGAATAGGAAGCCAAAAAGATCACATCAGTGCCTCGTAGAGCACACTCTCCCACATGCACATCTCAGCATGCATCGGGAACATTTTCCGTATTTATTATTGGTAGATGTTTCTGTTGGGATGTACTGTGGGACCTGCCCTGTGGGGCACCGATGTGGCGATGTGAATTCCAAGCCAAGGGCTTAAAACCCCCGAAGCCCAACCAGCCAGCCTGGAATCTCAAAGTACCAACAACGTAACCAATCTGATTAATTCGGATGTGGGGTGATCCATTTACGCAAACAGATAAGATAAGACACAAATCCTATTGGGTTTTGGATCAGATTTGAATTTCGTCTTTTAATAATCGAAATCCAACCCGATTATAGCCCTACTCATTAACATTAATGTTGGACAGAAAAGAAGGGAAACAAAAGAAGAGAGGAAGAACTCAAAAGACCTACCAAGCCCAACGCTGGCCCAACAATGGGATGGGAGGGGCCTATGCCCTGATCAACCCAATCTTGACCCATAGCCCTTGTACTCTCTTTGGAGCCCGGAACATATGGGCCCATAATCAGCCCTACATGAAGCTGACACAAGATTGACTTATCGAGATGAATGCAACAGAGATCTAACAGACCAGTGGGCAACAAATGAAAATGAGACAACTAAAACCCCACCAAGATCATCCAAACATAGACACCAAATGATCAAAATCCACTGAAGATGAGATTAATTATGTCCACCCTCCCTTTGCCCTTATCCAATGTTTTGATGTGATCCTTTTAATACAACTAGACCAACATGGTGGGCGACCAAATCCATTGAAAATTTGCCATCATAGGCCCAGAACTGAATTCTTTGTCATGGGCTCATGGCCCATTAGCATCAATTAAAATTCATTCACTCTCAACCACAGAGGACTTTCTAGGTCTTAAAATTCATTCATCAACGTTGATAAGTTTTGAGCCCAATCCCAGTCCATTTCATATGCAGGCCTGATGTGGACCCAGATCGTACGGGTTTGGACTAAAAACATAATCCCGAAATGGACCTTAATGGAGAGGACGTAGTGGGATGGCGTGAAAACAAGGTCTTAAAACTGTCATTGACGCATAGGGTCGGAACATTTGGCAGAAACCGGTCAAGGTCTTAGTTCCATTAACCCAAACTGTTATGTTCTCACCATTAAATTGGTCAGTGTTCCGATAATCCGAGCGGTTGAGTTATCAACCTGTTCGATCCAGGCAACAGTTTTGGCAATTTTTATTTTAATTATTTTGTATTTTTAAAATTTTTAAAATATCACATGTGGATCCATTCAGACCAAACAGTTACATCACTAAACCAAAAATGTAAAAGGATAAAATGTAGAAACCTCCCCTGAAGTTTCTTACAATCATAAAAATCTCCCCTTTAGTTTCAATTTAATAAAAACTTCTCCTGAACTTTTAAAAAACTAGACAAATACCTCCCTTCCGTCACTAACCTAGACGGAAAACGTTAAACTGATAAGTCTAATATTTCCAAATACCAACTCTACCCTTTTGTAAATTATTCTAACCCAAGCTAGTAGGAGATTGATCTAGAGAAGGCTCTAAGGATTTGTATTATCTCAAATTATTGTATTATGATTGGGAGTGTGCAATCATTCTCCTAATCGAACTCTAATACTTGTACTATAAATACATACACTAACGAGAAGCTCGAAATCACACAATTTCTACTCATCACTCTCTCCTCTCAATTATTTCTTCATTGTTATTCTTGCTTTTCACTTTTGCTATTATCATTCTTTCATGGTACCAGAGCCAATGGCTTCATCGTCCAACACCGGTTCAGTTCTTCCCTCTCTCGGTTCTACTTCACCTTCTACATCAAGTCTCTTCCAATCAAACTGGCCGGTGGCGACAATCATCTCTCATGGAAGGCACAATTTCTTTCCATATTCAGTCTACATGAAATTGAAGGCATCGTGGATGGATCTCTACCTTGTCCAACAAAATTTATCCCTGATCCAAGCGACCCAACCAAGACTATCATCAACCCAGAATTCACGACTTGTAACAGGTTTGATAAATTAATACTCAATTGGATTATTTCCTCTTTGTCTGAAAGTGTAATCAGTCAAATTGTTGGACTAAGCACTTCACCAGTCTGGAAAGCATTAGAGAATGCTTATGCGTCCCCTTCCCCAGTTAGAATTCTCCAGTTGAGATTTCAATTAATGACATTGAAGAAAGGCGATTCCTCCGTCACCGAATATACAAAAGGCAAAGTGCCTATTGGATAAACTTGCAACAGCATCAGAACCCATAACCACTCGTGGTCTGTTATTTCACATATTGGGCGGACTAGGTGCGGATTTTGATTCATTTATCACCTCTCTTACAACTCGTCCCGACATTAGTTCTCTCACTGTGGACGATCTACAAGGTTTTCTTTCCAACCATGAGGTCTAGCTTCAACAGAGACATCTTCCAGTTGAATCTCTGTTTCAACCCTCAACTAATCTTGCCAAGTCTTAGTCTCATCCCTCCAACACCAATAACAACAACTTTGGCCAACAAGGTAACCCTTCTCAATTTAAGATTCAGAATAATTCCAATTATTCTAAGAATTATAGAGGACGAGGAAGAGACCGCAGGGGTCGAGGGAGAGACAATGGCAATTATCAAAATTTCAGACCTCCTAATTCCAATGGTGAATTGAGATGCCAACTATGTAACAAACCTATTCATCATGTACTCAACTGCAACAAAAGATTTGATATCTCATACACCGGTGAGCAAAGTCAACCTCTCTATAATGCGTATCAAGCAGGGGGTGCGCCTAGTACTTTCGATCCAGCATGGTATCCACACACTGGTGCCGCAAATCATTTCACGCCAGACTTGAATAATCTGCAAACTCGTTTAGAGTACAATGGTTCAGATGAGATTCACATTGGGAATGGAACAGGTTTGTTTATTGCACATGTTGATAACTCATCCTTTACTTATAATGATCGGCTATTTAATCTAAAAGTTATTTTTCATGTTCCTAACATTGCCAAAAATTTTTTCTGTAAACTAGCTTGCTCAAGATAATGATTGCTTCTTTGAATTTCATCCCTCTTTCTTTCTTGTTAAGGATCGATCCTTGGGGAACACCCTTCTGCATTCAAGACTTGGTCATCCAGCTTTTAGAGTTGTTCAGCATGTTTTGTCTAATTTTCAACTTCCGGTTAATGGTTCATTGTCTAGTTCTTTTTGTCATGATTGTAAGCTTTCAAAGAGCCATCGGCTTCCACACAAAAATTCTCATATCCCCTCACAAAAACCACTAGATTTAATTTACTCAAATATTTGGGGACCTTCCCCTTCCCCTAAACCTTCTGTTAATGGTTATAGATATTATATTTTGTTCATAGATGACTATAGTAAGTGATGTAATCGTTTCTGATCACGTACCAATTTTTTTTGTGATGTACCACCTTTTTGGCTAAGTACCTCGTCATTTGACCTGTTCCCAGGTGGCCTGTGACTCAGAGGATGATGGAGCTCCCTGGTGGCGAACTGCCTGGTGATGAGCTACTTGGTGGCGAATCCCTAGTGGTGAGCTACCTGGTGGAGAGCTACCTGGTGACGAGCTCCCTGGTGGTGAGCTACTTGGTGACGAGCTCCCTGGTGGAGAGCTACCTGGTGACGAGCTCCCTGGTGGAGAGCTACCTGGTGACGAGCTCCCTGGTGGAGAGCTACCTAGTGACGAGCTCCCTGATGGAGAGCTACCTGGTGGAGAGCTACCTGGTGACGAGCTCCCTGGTGGAGAGCTACCTGGTGACGAGCTCCCTGGTGGAGAGCTACTTGGTGGCGAACTCCCTGGTGGAGAGCTACCTAGTGACGAGCTCCCTGGTGGAGAGCTACCTGGTGACAAGCTCCCTAGTGGTGAGCTACTTGGTGACGAGCTCCCTGGTGGAGACTACCTGGTGACGAGCTCCCTGGTGGAGAGCTACTTTGTGACAAGCTCCCTGGTGGAGAGCTACTTGGTGACGAGCTCCCTGGTGGAGAGCTACTTGGTGACGAGCTCCCTGGTGGAGAGCTACCTGGTGACGAGCTCCCTGGTGGAGAGCTACCTGGTGACGAGCTCCCTGGTGGAGAGCTACTTGGCTTCCATTTGCATGAGGTGATCTCCTCTCCTTTGTCGGTGGCGGGAGCTGAAGGACCTACGAGAAATGAATCAGAGGACCCGGGGGTATTTTCCCGGCGGGGACTCTCCGATGCCTAAGTTAGCATTCTGATTGTAGGGAGCTTTGAGAGAAATGAGAGAGCTAGAGAGCAAGCATTACCTCCACTTTTTCATTCTCTCCCCCTTGTCTTTGGGGGTCGGAGTCCTTATATAGTGGTGTCCTGTCAAATCAGGCGTAACAGCCTCTGTCAAGTTAGGCATAACCGCCTCTGTCTCTCTGCTGCAGCCGTTACTATCAGAGCCGAGGTGGCGGGTGCAGGCGGCTGTTACAGAGTACGGCTCTACCAGTCAAGGGACAGCTCTCAGGACTAGCAGGCACGGTGCCGCCTAGCGAGAGACGTGGGCGCAGGTCTCCGGATCTGTCAGGTACAGTTGTCAGGCAGGAGATCTTCCTGCGATACGCCGAGCTACCCCTAAGTGTCGGGCTGCCTGTAAGTGCCGAACTGCCCCTAAGTGGCGAGCTCTTCGTAAGACGCCAGGCTGCCTATGGAGTGGCCAGCTGCCTGTGGCCAGCTGCCTATGCCGAGCTACCTGTAAGTGTCGAGCTGCCCCTAAGTGGCGAGCTCTTTGTAAGACACCAGGCTGACTGCAGAGTGGCCAGCTGCCTATGCTGAGCTGCCCTAGCTATACCGAGCTGCCTATGCCGAGCTGCCCGAGCTGTACCGAGCTGCCTATGCCGAGCTACCCGAGTTGCCTAGTCGTCAAGAGGCTGCACTTGGTTTGCATGAGGTGCCAGGTGTCACAATTTCATTGGAGGGCCAAATCCGCCCTCATCATTTGCCCCCCACTCCCAAGCTAAGAGTAACTCAGCGAAGGGAGTAGATTTCTTCTTTTGGCCCGTAAGTCGACGAGCTAGTAACTGCTGATCCAATTCCTTAGGCTTTGGGAGTTGCCTGTATGTGGCGAGCTGCCTGTAAAGTGAGGAGGTCTCCGCCAGTTCAGTAGTGTAGCCCTTAGGCTCTTGGGGCAACTTATAGTTCACTTTTGCTGATTTTGCTCATGCTGAGGAAGCGACTAGGTATTTAGCAATAGTGAGGCCCGTAGGCTTTGGGAGCGACTCGTAGTCCACTCTTCTTGACTTTGCCCATGTCGAAGAGGCGACTGGGTCTTAAGCAGTAATGTGGCCCGTAGGCTTTGGGAGCGACTCGTAGTCCACTCTTCTTTGACTTTGCCCGTACCGAAGAGGCGAGTGGGTCTTAAGTAGTAATGTGGCCCGTAGGCTTTGCTTGTGAGGTGCCGAACTGACCAGGTGCTGAGCTGCCTGCGAGGTGCCGAGCTACCAGGGAGGTGCCGAGCTGACCAGGTGCCGAGCTACCTGCGAGGTTCCGAGCTGACCAGGTGCCGAACTACCAGTGAGGTGCCAAACCGACCAGGTGGGTGCCTTAGAGCTATGATTGCGCTGCATCAGCTTTGTAATGCCGGTCACGCACTCCTACAAGAAGCTACTAGGAGCTCGACCTTCGGGGGCAGCACTACTAACTTTAGGTCGCCAGCTCACACGGGAGCCTTAGAAGGCTCGACCGGTAAGGGCGCCTATGTAGTCCGTTGGCCGCCAACTCCCGCGGAAGCTACGAAGAACTCATCTCTATAGGGGGGACCTTGCGGAGAGGACTGATGAGGCTTTATCCGAATTGAAAGTAAAGTTACTTAGTCTGTTAGCTCCCTGCATAGTCTTTGAGTTCATAAAAAATGTAAACTATAGAGCGAGAGCTTTAATTTCTAAAAAGTGATGACTTAGCTTTCTAGGAGAAGAGGACTTAGCTTTTGTAAGATGAGAACTTAGCTTTTGTAGGACGAGAACTTAGCTTTTGTAGGATGAGAACTTAGCTTTCTGTGGCGTGTTCCCACAGACGGCGCCAAATGAGTGCAATCCGGGCACTCCTAGCTGACTGCTGACTGGCTCCTTGTTGGCAACAAACGACACCTAAGAAGACGAAAGGAAGGATTGCCGGGGATTTACCCGGTGGGAATACTCCGATGCTTAAGTTAGTACTATGTATAGGAAGTAAAGAGAAAAACAAAGGCTAAGAGTGGAGGTCGCGCTTTATCACTATATCCGAGAGATTAGAGGTTTGTTTTTCCAGAAGTCGTTTCTCCTCTGCCCTGAGGGCTTTTATAGGGGCGCTCTTGTGAGATCGGGCATAATTGCCACTGAGCCCCTGCCACAGCCGTTACCTGCCAGGGCTGCGCAGGTGGCCGTTGGGATGTGCCCCTTGCCCGGGCGAGTGACACGTCCCCAAAGTGATAGGCACGCCTCCGCCTACTAAGAGACGTGGGCGCAGACTGTCGAAAGGATAGGAACTGCACCGTCAGTTAGGGACGTGGCGCAGTCTGACTGTACAGCCTGTTAAATAGAAGCTTCCTGAGGAATGCTCGTGCGACCCATTCGCGAGCTACTTTGCAGCGAGCTTGGAATACTTCAGGAGTACCCTTAGTAGAATTGGTCCTCGGGATGACTTGTCTGTTTGGGAGCTCGAGCGAGCTGGTTTTCTTAGCTCGCAAGTTAGAGTTGCCTCGGAATATCCCTTTAGAGGTAGCTCGGGGAACCCGGAGCTCGCGTTGTGGTGAGCTCCTCCTTTAGCGCGCTACGATGTAGCGAGCTGCTTTATGGGCCCATTACCTAGTTGTACTGGGCCACAATGCTGAGCTGTTGCTTACGCTGAGTCAGTGTCCACGTGTCACCGTTTCATAGGTCGGGTCAAATCATCCTTCATCAGTAAGTTCATTTGGCTCTTTCCTATTGCTAATAAGTTTAATGCATTGCCAACATTTATTCAATTTCAATTACATGTTGAAAGATTGCTTTCTTCTAAAATCAAACAATCTCAATCTGGCTAGGGTGGTGAGTATCATTCACTCTCATCCTATCTAGCTCAACATGGTATAACTCATCATGTTTCCTGCCCCCATTCACATACACAAAATGGGGCTCCTAAGAGGAAACATCGTCACATCATTGAGACTACTCTTCCTCTATTGTCTCATGCTTCTATGCCTCTCTCCCATTGGGATGATACTGTCTAGACTACTACTTTCCTTATCAACAGGATGCCTACACCAATACTTTCTAATATCTCCCCTTATGCCAAATTATTTGGACGATCCCCTGACTACTCTCACTTAAAAGTTTTTGGGTGTTCTTGTTATCCATTTTTGTGACCATACAATAAACATAAACTTGAGTTTTGATCCTCTCAATATGTCTTTCTTGGCTATAGTTCCTCACACAAGGGGTATAGGTGTTTACATTTACCCACTAGCCGTATCTTTGTAAGTAGGGATGTTGTCTTTAATGCAATTATTTCCCTTTGCTACTACTACTTCAGTACATGTTCCATCCTCCATGTCTTCTCCAATGGAACAACTGTTATCACCCTCCCCATCGTAGTCCTTGTCACAGCTTGCATCCGCTCCAAAATCCTCTTCTGATGCTCGTCCCATTCAGCAACACATGCACACGATCGATTCTCTGTTGCGTACTACTCAACCTGTGCCACCACAGCGCACCCATCCAATGGTGACCCACTACCAAACTACCAGCAGTCGTGCCAATGCTCATCTCTCGACTCGGCACCCACTTCCTACAACCTTTGCCTCTCAACTAAATACCTCCACCATCAAGCCTACCAGTTTTAGTCAAGCTTCCATTCAATGATGCAAAGCATGATTACTCGCGCAAGGTTATTCATAGTAGCCTGGCATTGATGTTGGGGAGATGTTCAGTCAGGTGGTTAATCTGATTACCATTAGGCTTATTCTATCTCTTGCTCTCACATTCAATTGGGAAATGGAACAAATAGACGTCTTGAATGCTTTTTTCCATGGTGATTTACAAGAGGAAGTCTATCTTTAGCAACCTAAAGGCTTCGAGCATTCTTATTTTTCCAATCATGTTTGTCGATTGTAGAAAGCTCTTTATGGGTTGAAACAAGCACCCTATGCTTGGTTTTAGAAGCTAAGTCAACAATTACTTAAGCTTTGGTTTACTTCTAATGCCAACTCCTCTCTCTTCACCTAAAAGTCAAAAAAAGTGCCATCATTTTCTTTCTAGTATATGTTGATGATATTATTGTTACCTCTAATGACTCTCAGCTCCTTTCTCAGTTAATTTCTTCACTTGCTGATGCTTTTGTTATCAAAGATCTTAGTGCTCTTCATTACTTTCTTGGGATCGAAGTGAGTCGCTCCTCTACTGGACTCATGCTTTCCTTGAAGGGATGAGAGATCCATCGTATGGACGCCCAAATCTTGCGGAATAAGTTGGGCGAATTAAAAATTTTTCTCTCCCTTTCAACTGAGAATCGAATTCCCTATTTAGAAAATTATATTTTCAATGATCAATCTTGAACCATAAATTGAACCAGATCTGAACAAAAGTAGTAGGAGAGAACTATACCTGATACGGAGAAGTAATATCTCCCAATGGAGGTGTTCACACCCAATGAAGGATCCAAACACTGCTCCCACTGAAGATGGCGCAGTGCAAGATGGAACAGAATCAGCAGAGTTCTTCTCCAAGAACCTAGTCCTTCGCAGGAAATAGCAGGATGGCACGTAAGCACAGCTTCCTATCAGTCCTTTCACAAAGAACTAATATCAAGATCAAATCTTGACTTCTCCCACTGAATTGGAGATCGAACTGGCAAGGTAGGCGGCAAGAAAGAATTCTGCAAGGTTGCTTGATTCTTTCTTTTGTGATTTCAGCACTAGAGAGGATGTGAATATGTGTCTTCTAAAGGTTGCCGCCCCTTCCTTCTTTTGTAACCCTAAAGGATCAGCTCCCAATCCAATTAGGAGTTGTTGATCCAAATCATATTTGGATCAGACATCCCTTTATGTGATAAGGATAAGCCCTTATCTTATCTACAGATTAGATCAGCCTTCTCCTAATCTTATTAGGATGTTTCCAGATTCAAATCACATTTAGATCTGGACTCTCTAAGTGGATAGGGTTAAGACCCTATCCTATCTGCTAATCCATCTCAAAATTCGCCCCATATTTAACTAATTAAATAGCCCATTTCGAAATGGGCTTTATGCCCATTAAGGTCCAGTGCTCACTTAGCTTTCCTAACTGCTACCCAGTTGGGCTTCCTTGTATGGCGTGGGACTCAAGCATTGATCTACACATCAGCCACATGGGTTCAGCCCAGCCTTTGTTACAAGGTCTGGCCAAATACACTGTTATGGACAGTGCACCCCCTAAAACCCATCAAATGGGCTCTATGGGCCCAACACTTACCCTAAGTGGTCCCTGGGCCAAGCCACCTTGTAACACCCAGGGACTGTGGGCAGATGCAAGATTAGCCCATCAGGTATTATCCTCAATGGTCCTACACTCAACCTCTCAGCCCATAATGATCAAACACTGCCCGATAAGAGATGACCTCTCCCTCGGCTACAAGGAACAATGTTGCACTCTCTATTTATATGGATCCCGGGAATTAAAACATTTTGCAAACATTTTAGAAACCATAATATATATACTTTTATATCTCATATAAAATATATTTTGCAAAACAAATCTCAACGATTGAAATCAGTCTTGGTTTCCATCAGAGAGAGTCCATCCCCGATCATTACCTTTGTCCGACAAAGGGGCTGATCCTGTCACTATGATCACCCACTCAGATGAATTCTCAGACTGTCCCAACATACCCAAGTTTTGACTCCCGCTAAGGATCTCACTGATTGGTACATCAAAGACAGCCCAATCCGACACCTAGTGTAGTATCATAATCGAGTCTAGGGGTTGGGTGTAACTTTCCAGTTTTGCCCATTAATCTCCAAGGTCCAGGGCAATACTGGAAATCTGGTCCGGTTCAAAGATTCAATTGATCCTACACTGCATGTGCCTAGGGTCTCACCCCGGTAGCTGAGACAGACCACCCCAACCGACTTTGTGGCACATCAGTGTCAGCCTTATCAGGATAGGTCTCCCTAGACCGACCCACTGGCTGTGAACATTCTAAACTAACACGAGTCTCATTAAGTGTCCAGTTTAAGGGTATTACACAGAAACATACCAAGGGAATATGAATCAAATATGTACTTTTATTCATTTACAATAAACTCATAATGTACACCATTCTGATTGAAGCTAAGGGCATACAAAACTGTCCAACAACTCCCACTTGCACTTAGGTCCAATCAGGTATAAGCCGGAGTCCCATGCTTTCCACGTGTTTTTCAAACACTTTCTCTGCCGGTGCAATCTAGATGGAGTAAAGCCCGTTTCTATACCAGTTGCTCTCAATGAGAAGCTTTCCAAGTTCGATGGCACCCCCTTATCTGACTCTTCTGAGTATCAAAGCATTGTGGGAGCACTTCAGTATGCCACATTGACTCAACCCAATATTGCATTTGCAGTTAATCGTGCCTGTCAATTCCTCCAAAACCCCACTGACACACATTGGACCTTTGTTAAAAGAATTCTTCAATATCTCAAAGAATAATTGACATGGGACTTCATTTTCGGCTAGGTGCTCATCTCACACTTTCGGCCTTCAATGGTGCAGATTGGGCAGGAAGTCAGGACGATAGAAAATCTATTGGAGGGTATGCAGTGTATTTTGGCCCAAATATGATCTCTTGGAGGGCCCGCAAACAAGCTACAGTTGCACAATCTAGTGTTGAATCTGGATTTCAAGCTCTTGCTGAGGTTGTTTTAGAGGTAGTATGGTTACAATCCTTACTTAAAGAATTCAGTGTTTCTCTCTCCTCACCCCTACATTGTTTTGTGACAACACTAGTGCCACATACCTCGCCGCCAACCCCATTTATCATGGACGTACCAAACATGTGGAGATTGATTTCCACTTCATTAGGGAACGGGTGATGTCTGGCCAGATTCTTGTTTGTCATCTCCATACTGAGGATCAAATTGTTGATATATTTACCAAGGGTCTCTCATCTTCTTGTCATGCACTTCTCCACAGAAAACTTAACGTTTCTTCATCAACGTCAAGTTTGAGGGGGTGTGTTAAGGAAAAGGATCCAACTCCAAGGGATAAGGACTAACCCAAGCTAGTAGGAGATTAATCTAGAGAAGGCTCTAGGATTTGTAGTATCACAAAGGATTTGTATTATGATTAGGAGTGTGCAATCATTCTCCTAATCGAACTCTAACACTTGTACTATAAATACATACACTAATGAGAAGCTGGAAATCACACAATTTCAACTCATTGTTCTCTCCTCTCTATTATTTCTTCATTGTTATTCTTGCTTTTCACTTTTGCTATTACCGTTCTTTCATGCCTACAACTTTGCAGTTTTGTAGAAAACCTCCCCTATCCATTCATTTGTTCTCTTATCGCCAGTCCCATATATACTAGAAAGGAATCCACCTCCCTCTGTGTGCGTGTTCGTAAAAACCCTTCAACAAAACTACCATTTTTACTCTTCTATAGTAGAAATAAAGCAGAGCCCTAGATAAGCAAAGATATTTCTGTCATTGTCGTACAAGAGCAGCAGCGAGAAGGAAGTTCCGTTGAACCATGCAACCTGTTGTACACTACACGCCTTGTTTGTAGTGGATTCGTAGCTGAATTTGGTGCCACTGAATGTGCCCAAGTAGATGTCTTTGAAGCAATAACACATCTTAGAGAATTGGGACTCAGATGTTTTACATAGTGCAACTAATTCTGGATAATCCGTCCTCAGGATTTTCTTGTGTAGGGAGAAATTTTAACCAAAAAAATTAAAAAATAAATAAACTAAAGGGATCAATTGCTCTTGGACACCTCCAGTACCAGATATAACAAGCAGAGCGAGAAGTCAATGGATGTTGTGGGGGATCATTTGGCATTTGCCACCTCCAGTACTAGATAAGAACTCAATGATGTTAATGCACAACTTGCCATCCATCGACAACATCAAATTGCCTCTTCGCCTCAGCATCATTCGCCTTCTTTGCAATTACAATTGGGCATGCCTTCACCACCATTCTCACCATCCCTACAATGCTGTGGCAACTGGGATCTCTCTTGGGCCACATCACTCTTTCTCTAATGCCAACAATGCTGCTACCAAATTATTATCGTTGTTGTAAGGATGCAGGATGCTGAACCCATAAAGGATTCACTAAATTGTCCTTGGGATCTATGTACACTGCTGTTTTGTTTTGCTAATGAGGAGGTTAATGACAGAGATGGGCATCTCTATTGAGGCCAAGAGCAACAACCAAAGCTGGGGTTTGGGTCTTCTCTTGGTGTTCTTCCCAAACGACGACAATGGCAATGACCACAACAGATACATTCACAAGAAGAAAAAACTGCCCATCTCTTCATCCTTCAAATCTTTTGGTTACAGTAGATATGGTAGTTGATGAGGGCGGATTTGGCCCTCCAGTGAAATTATGACACCTAGCACCTCATGCTAACTAAGTGCAGTCTCTTGACAAGTAGACAGTTCACCACTTGCAGGCAGTTCGCCACTTACAAGCAGCTCGACATAGGCAGTTCGCCACAGGTAGCTCACCACTTACAGCCAGCTCCCTACAGGTAGCTCGCCACAAGCAGATGGCCACTTATAGGCAGCCTGGCATCTTACAAACAGCTCGGGTGGAAGCACCTCGGCACATTATCGACAGCTCGGTGAAAAGCAGTTTGGTGAAAAGTAGCTCGGTGCAAGGTAGCTTGTTGCAAAGCAGCTTGGCGTATTGCAGGAAGATTTCCTACCTGACAACCGTACCTACCAAATCTAGAGACATGCACCCACGTCTCTCGCTAGGCGGCATCATGCCTGCCAGCCTTGAGAGATGTCCCTTGTCTGGCAGGGCCGTACTCTGCAACGGTTACCTACGCCCACTAGCTCAGCCCTAGCAAGTAACGGCTGCGGCAGAGAATCAGAGGTGGTTACGCCAGATCTGTCAGAACACCGCTATATAAGAGCTCCGACCCCCCAGAGGGGAGGGAGAGGAAGAAAGGAGGTAACCCCTGCTCTCTAGCTCTCTCATTTCTCTAATATCATCTTCAAGCTCTCTACTATCAGAGTGCTAACTTAAGCATCGGAGTGGCCTCGCCGGATAAACACCCCCGGGGTCCTCTGATTCAGTTCTCGCAGGTTCCTCGGCTCCCGCCGTCTACAGAGAGGAGCAGATTATCTCATGCAGATGGCAGTTGGGTTGCACTACACTAAGGAGCTCGCCACCAAGGCAGCGCACCCAGCAGCTCATCAAGGTATCTCACCACCAGGGAGCTTGCTACCAAGTAGCTCACCACCAGGCAGTTCACCACCAGGGAGCTCCATCATCCTCTAAGTCACAGGTTTCCTGGGAGCATGTCAGATGACGAAGTACTTAGCCAAAAAATTGATATATCACAAAAAAATTGGTACGTGACCAGAAACGACTACATCAATAGTAATAACCTCCTCATCAACAAAGCTCAACCGACAATGTCCATTTGTGCTCATATAGTCTTCTTTACTCTCCTCGTCTTCACTCTTAGCACTTTCGAACCCACTTTATAATTTTCTACCTCCACCCAAGACCAGACTCCTCAAAATATGGCTCGCTGAAAATTCCAAAGGCTACCAAAATTATAAGAGCAAGCGGCCTTCCTCCTCTTCTTCGTGTTTTCTTCCAATTGCAATGAGTGATCTTGTTGTCATTCGTATCAAGAAGGACGCTACGGATGATGAGTTATCTGGTCTCACTGCACAATCAGATGTTGTGCTTATCTTCCCTTCTTCCTCTTTAGCTTCCCCACTTGGCATTTCTTTGAATTTTTCTTCTGTAATTCTACAAGAAAAGGATTTGTTCTTGAAGCTCGTCTGCCATTGAAGAGACAATAATAATAGTTTGATTACTAGGCAATTGGTGGGTTTTGATGTAACCTAGTTCATGAAATTGGATAAGAAGGAGAAGAAGGTGGGAGAGCCATTGCTTCTAAAAAATGATGGACAATTTGCATTGATTGCTTGGTGTTCGTTCAAACTCCCAATCTTGCCCTCCATTTCTCTCGCCTTTTATTCATACCTCATCTTTTTTGTTTCAATGTCGGTAAATATTAGTTTAGACCTTTTTCAGTCTGTAACTCAAAGGATCAGAAGCTTAAAAAACACCCTAAAATGAAACTAAAGGCCAGGATTTTATTATTGTCAGAAAATTCTAAAATTCAGGAGAGGTTTTTGTATTTTATCTAAAGCAAAAAAGAAAAAAAAAAAAACGGAATCTGAAAAACCAATCCATCACCCACAACGGAAGCATGACGTCGTCATCCATCGGACCGTTTAATAGCAACAAAAGGAGTCTGCATCTGTTAATCCCTTGGACTAGCATCTTGCTAGCCCCCACCGATAAAAGGTCTCCACGCAGCAGCCCAGACTCTTTAACTCTTAATTGAAAAAGTAACGAGAGTCCAGACTAATGGCAGTCTTGGACTCCAAATGAGATTTCAATTATTTTAAGACCTGTCATTGAGTTCTAACACCGATGACACAGGTCTCTTTCTTCTCCAGAAAACCGACTATCTTTGAAAACCCTTATACCCTCCTCCCTGAACTGTGAACCATGAACTCCGGCAGTGGACGACAGCGACCATTTGAATAGAACAGTTTAGACGGCGATTACAATTCCGACGACAATAATGAGGACAGCAACCTGTGTACTTTATAATTTCTGTTAGGATATCTTTGGTTTAAAGGAGAAAGTAGGGAAAGGAAGGAAAAGGTAGAAAAACCTTTACAAACCTTGTATGAGTTTCTTTATCTCTCCTTTCTTTTCCTTACTTTTTCCTTCAAATCAAACACAGCCTTAGGTCTGTTTGATTGTTGAGAAAGGGATGAGAAAAGGGAATATTCCCAAATGATTCTCCCTTTCTTGTGTTTGTTTACTGGTAAACAGTATTTTGGGATGAGAAACAAGAGGGATGCGGGATCCCAAAATTTAGTGAGCGGGGTTGCAGTCGCACTGTTTTGGTGCGACCCCGGTGAGAAAAGAAAAGGCTAAGAAAATTGCTCGGGTTTGTCAGAGCAAGAAGTCGACAATCTCCTCTCCCCTTCGAAGTAGCAATCCAACAGCCATATCTCCGGTAGCTTCTCCGGTCATCTCTGTGGAACGTAACACAAGATCCATGAATCTCTCTCTCTAGCGGTCCTGTTCTACCCTTTTTTGTTGTTTTTCGGTCCATGGTTCTTGCTCAGTGAAATGTGTTTTCTTTTTGATGTCTTTGTTGATCCGAGCAGGAACAGCAGAAGGCTGAACACCGCCCCTTCTCAGCGAACAGTTCTCTCTCTAGTAGGAACAGCGGAAGGCTGAACACCGCCCCTTCTCAGCGATGTGTGTTTTCTTTCTGATGTCATTGTTGATCCGATCCAAAATTTTAAGATAGAAAAACCATCTTCTCTCTTTGAATCGAAGAAATAGGGATTTTGATGATTATAAGTAGAAATGGGGATTTTGAATATGTTAGAAGGTTAAATGTAGTTAGAAATTATTCATGTGCTTAGAGTATTTTTAATGGTTTGAGTTGTGATGATATACGGTGCTTGTTTATGAAATCGATGGGAGATATTTGGGTTTGGATTCATTTTATTGCAAGTATAAGATATTTGGGTTTTGTTTTTTCTCTCTTCCTGTGATATGTAATCGTGCTCCGGAAGTTTTTTTTTTTTTTTTCTTTCTTGTTTTCGGTTTAGCTGGGTTATGCAAGGGCGTTGGGTTTGGTCGTTCTTATTTGGAATGAGCTCTGCCATTTTGCATTTTTTTTTAATTTCTTTCTGGAAGTAATGTTCCTTGATTGCATGATGAATAATGGAGCATTGGTATGTTTTTGCACTTTTGATGGGATTCTAAAATCTCATATTTTCTTTATGATGAATAATGGGCCATTGGCTTGACCCAATGGACCAATCGAAAAGGAGGCAAGGACTCTTAACAGCTCATGAACTGCCAATGACCCATTACCACTAGCTGGGATGGTCACTCTGCACCTCTCAATGGTAAGGTCAGTGGACCTCACCTGGACCCTTTGTCCCCAACCCTTGATGCCCCTGGAACACAAAAAAAGAAAAAACATCTAAAGTTAAATCCAAGTCAAGCCAACTGAAACTAAGGATAACACCATTTGGAGATCAGAAGTGCTTCCTCTGCTGCCCAGCAATATAAAGACATAAATTTCCCCATTTCCCTAGCCCTTGCATCCTTATCATTTCCCCACCTGGAAACACATGTTCTCTATGAGTACACGAGAACTTGGTCGATTGACACCTGTATTCTTATCTTCTATCAATTGAGTCAATTGATCAGATATTGGCTAAATCCCATCTAGTCCCAATCCAATCCAATAAATACTTTGGGCCATTAAGTTTGGACTAATCCAATTCAATGTCTTCTTGGTCCATCTTACCCTTTCAAGTTGATTTCGATTTGGATGGATCCAGCCCAAATCCGATCCATTGACACAGAAGGAATATGTTTGATAATGAAAAGCCTACTCAATATGGAAGGAAGAATAAAACCCATTTTTCACTCTTCTAATCCTCTTCACTACTCAATACTAATTACATTTTTATTATTTCTTATTTGTTTGGGTTCAATCGACACTCAAATTGTTTTGAGGCCTTTAATATTTCTAAAAAGAAATTGAAGAATTTATCCAGTGAGAACACAAGAGAAACCTAGGAATTATTATTGTTATTTACTAATACTAACAAACAAGGGCTCGGTGCTTATATCTTCTTTACTACTAATAAAACAAGAGCAACCAAGGAATTATTATAATAGGTATGTTGATTTTTTTATGTTTTTATATGAGGATTATACTTATTTCATGAAGATTGTGGTGATTATTAGTCAAAGATTACTGCTAATTACTATAAAACCTTGGGAACTACCCTGGGATTTATAATTTTTTATTATAAAAACCCATTGCCTGTGAGATGGTTTTTGGGTCGGTACTTTGGTAGTGGGTCCTAAGAGAACAGTTGTAATGATGACTAGGTATTCCTTTTATGGTGACCATTTTAGTCTTAAATTGGGTCATCAGTTATGAGAATTTGGAAACTAATTATATTTGAAACACTCTTTTTAGCAGTATAGGTTAAAGAAGATTGTATTAATTATTTATAAAAATAGAAGATTTTATTAATTAAAATATGGTTTTTAAGGCACGGAAAAGATATACAATATGGACATCATATTGAAACACAATTACTCCATGATAGCTAGACAAAAACAGCAAAAAGAGAATATTCTATACATGTGATCTAAGGCAATGAGGATGTGTTGTGCATCCTTCCTCTGTTCACTCCAGACCTTGTTAGCACACCAGCAGTGGAGTTTAAGCCTCTAATTATCTGTCTCAAAACAGACTTGCATGTGCCCAATAATTGCGTTACCTCACTCAGCTTGCTAGATAGCTGCCATTGGTGCCTTACAAATACAAGTGTTTGGAAGTTCAAGTCAACTCAAGACTCAAGATGATGGTTTTTCATTGAATCTATCTTCTACACCTTATGAGCCCTTTCATTTTCTTTTGTGTTGCTTTATTTTGCAATCGTATCTTTAGTGAAATAACTTATTTTATTTTTGAATGGTTGCCCCTTTATCAAAATTGTAACTTGGCATCCAGGTTGAATCCTTAGTTTTGTTAGATTCCATGATATGCTAATTTGGTTTCTGGTAGACTCAAATTGGGGGGTGGGGGGTGGAGGGTGGGGAGGGTGTCAGAAAAGTCATTATTTTACTCTTTGCAAAGAGGTTTGTTAGGTATCAAGTTAGCATAGCAGGGTTGTTTCTATCTTTTTTTTTTTGTTTCAAATCTCTCTTTTTCTTCTTTACCAAAGCAATTTGCTGACCAGCATGTTGTGTTATGGTTTTATGATGATGTTTTGTTGAATTTCTTGTCCTTATTTGTGGTGTCTTGGTTTTTCCCCTTCTCCATTCAATGAAGAAAACTTTATTAATCAAAAGACCAAAGCAATACAACCATCCCTAGGAGAGGCTTTTCACTGATTGTAGTTTATGGAGATGAATGATATGGTTTGAATGATGATGGCATTTTTTTTGAATGATGATGACATTCATGTAGTCCCGTAATCATAATGCCATCATGTATATTTTTAAGGGTTGTTAATTGGCATCTATTTTTAATGAATTCTTTGATTTTTTTTACCAATAAAAAGGATGGTTGTTCAATGGGGAAAATGGGGCATTGATCAAAAAAAGGGGAAAATGGGATTGTTGGGTATTGGCTGGCCTTTATGATGAGTTCAAAAAATAAATACTAGTATACTTAAAACAAGAAGAAGACCCATCTAGTAAACCTGAGAACACATTAATTTGATAGGCCATGGATCAAATTAATACCAGTATACTTAAAACAAGAAGAAGACCAATCTAGTATTGTGTATCAAATTTGATAGGCCATGGCTCACACCTCCCTGTGAAAGTCCCTTCTACTGATGTTGCTAGGTTTTGAGGTCGTAAATCTTATCCCACACAAAATATCATTGCTGCATGCACTTTTAATTTGTGGTTCACATATGTATTACCTGGTTGGGAGGGTGCCGCATCAGATTCTCACATACTTAACAATGCTCTGAAGAGAGAGTATAAACTAGAAGTCCCTCAAGGTAGTAATAAACTCTCACAAGAGACATTTTTATTTAATAGGTAAGTATGTACGTGTTTTCTAACTTTTTATAATTTAAATAAGTAAATATTATCTTGTAGACGCAGGATTTTCACTAAAGACGGGGTTCATTACACCATATCGAAACACACGATACCATCTAAAGGAATGGGGTGCACATCAACCTGAGAACCCAAAAGAACTGTTCAACCTTCGACACTGATCACTTAGAAATGTCGTTGAACGGATCTTTGGGATATTGAAGAAATGTTTTCCAATCTTGGTATCTCAGCAACATTACATTTTTAAGTCACAGGTGAAGATTGTGTCTGCATGCTGCTTCTTACACAACCATGTCATGGGTGTGGATCCGTATGTTTTCATCATGCGTCAGTATGATCGAGAAGCAGTTGATACTGAGGATGATGCATGAATTGATGATTTAAATGATGATAGAGCAGACAATACACAAATCTCCCAACTATCTCAACGAGCTAGTAGAAATGAACAATCAAGGGAAGGATTTCGTCTCAGAGAAGAAATAACTACCCAAATGTGGGTGGATTATGTCTTATATCGATCTAGGACTCGACATTAATTTCTTCATGTTGTTTAACTCTTTCTTTCTAATATAACTTTTTTTCTGTGTGCACTTACTTCTTTAACTGATTATGATGTTTGATTTTATTAATTGCCTATTGCTATTTATACAAAAATACCTTGTATTAATTAGTGTTATGGATATATATTGTTTATTTGCATTGTTCATTTGATTGGCATGAAACAGAAATAGACTCTTCTAGCTTTCAGCCTGAAAACAAGACTAGAAAAACAAATATGAATTGGACACAAGACATGGATAATTTACTCATTGACACACTTACTGAACAGGTCAACCTTGAAAACAAGGTTGACAAAAGTTTCAAATCATCGGCTTACACTGCAGCGGCACGTGCTATTAGCACTAAGTTTTCAGTTGAATGTACTCAAGGGCACATACAAAATAGGCTGAAAACAATCAAGCGAAATTTTGCAATATTAAAAAACATTTTGAATCAAAGTGGCTTTGCGTGGAATGATTCAACCAAGACAATAGATGCAACACCTGATGTTTGGGCTACATATATTGAGGTAAAATAGATTAACAACACTTATACTTTAAACACTTGGTTTACAAATTATACGAAAGATGACTTATTAGTACAGAAGGTGACTTATTATGGAACTCCCATGGTAAATGAGAAGGCACATCCAGAGGCAAAGCAGTTTAGATGAAAAAGCATTCCAAACTATGACCTATTGGCATTGGTATGTGAAAATGATCAAGTGACAGGAAATGGTGCCTTTACAGCCAATGAGCTAAATAAGCAAGATGCAATTTCTGCAACTACCGCTAATGCAACACGGAATGTTGAGCATGTGTTTGAAGACATTGATGAGGCTAAGAATTCTGGAAATCCTAACTTTCAAGCAAAGCCGGTGGAGGGAAATAGTTTTGTAGAAGGAAGAATTTTAGGAAAACGGAAGTCATATGCTTCAATTGTTGTTGAACAAGTGCAAGACATTGCTACACATCTCGGGAAACTTGCATCTGTAGTTGAGAGAGGATTTGGTTTATTTAGCAAGGAAAAGGTGTATGCTGATGTTATGAGCCTAGAAGCATGTTCAGTGGCATTTTTTATGAAAGCATATGACTTCTTAGCTGAGTCTGAAAGTCGAGTTATGACATTTTACGGAGTGGAGCCAAATTTGAGGAAGGCATGGCTTCAAATGAAGTTAGGGCCTCCATATTGAAGGAATGGATAAAAGACTTAAACTATTATAACTCACATTTATTAACAAACTAGGTACTAATTATATATGACAAAAACTTGTTTTGATGGTTGAGCATTTGCGTCCATTTTGTATATTTTTTGGGGATGCATTGGCAATTTGATTGTTGTCCCTTTTTTTTGCGATGGTCAATCTATTTGTACTAGGTGGAATGAATGGTTATATTTTACCACAATGGATTTATTGGTATATGGATGATTATGACTACATGGAATGAATAGGTTGAACTATTGGCATTGATGAACTAATTACAAGTTAAAGACAAATTCAAATGATTTATTGATGTATGTATGACTTTTTGAATGAAATAGGTTATTGAATGCAAGTTCTTTGATGTACCAAAAGGTTCAAATAATAAAGCAATTTTAGTTCTTAGTAGTTTTTTTTATGAATGCATGCACAAGTTTTTTATGGATGAATACATTGAGTAGACCTATGAACAAATTCTATGATGAACGAGCAGGTACAAATAATTAAGCATTTCTTATTCTTTTTAAGTAAAATTTTTGAATGAGCAAGTTTAATAAAACTATCATGCCACGTGGCAAGTTCAATCATATGTGTCATACATTTGGGGGTGCAAGTTGTCATAAAAGTAAATTACATGTTTTTTTTTTTAGTTTAACATGATTTTTCTCCTATAAATTTTCTTGCAAAACAAACACTAGAAAGTGGATTTTCTCACAAAAAATTTCTCAGCAAATAAACACATTATAACTAACTGAGAAAATAAATTTTCCTCTTCTCATCCCAACATTTATCATCACATTCTTTCTCAGTCCAATTTCTTAGCAATCAAACAAACCTTTAGTGTTAAGCATAAATAACTCTATAGTGAAAGCTTATTTAAATCGATCGTTTAATGTGGATTTCTTTGTGATTTTTTAAGTATTTTTGTTTCTGTATCGTAAACCCAGCAAACTCGTTAGATTTTTTAATAAAACCCTAATTCTCTCTACCGAAAACCATTTATGAAATACAGAAAAGGATTTTTACAGTCATATTATTTGTAAATTCTATTGGGTGCTATACTCCATTTTATAGTTATACTCATTGCGGCAAACTAATGAAAATAATTTTTTAGGGGTGGGGAACTGTGTAAATACGCCACTGAAAGAGAAACGAAATTTTATAGGGATGACTCTAATGACAATGGCATATGTAAGTATAGGTAGGTAGAATAAATAAGGGTCCGTTTGGTTAAAATTGGAATCAAATCAGGGAATGTCATTCTAATTCTGATTCTAGGCCCCATTCTCATGGACCAAATAGGCCCTAAAGCTATGTTTGGTTTTAAGGAAAAAGTGGGAAAAGGAAGGGTTTCTCACCAAACATAGCTTAAGTGATTATGATTCAAGATATTGTTTAAATAAAACTGAAAATTTGCCTATATTTATAGTCACACTTATAAATTTTTGGAGGGTTTCTCACCCTTCCTTTTATCAATATAATACCTATGGAGATTTTGCACTTCTTTAATTATGTTTGTATAATTGTATTGTTAAAAGGCCCAAAATAGGCACTTCATTATTTTGGTGTTAAAATGCCCCTATGTGACATCTGCCTTGGTCAAATCTACATGCACATGTGGTCAATGCATCAAATATTGAATATGCTTGGTTGCATGGTTTTCAAAACCGGATCGGACCAGACGGTTGGATCAGAAAAACCAGGAACCGGTCGGGTGATCAGTTCCGTTTTTCTTCAAAATCGGATTTTTGTCAAAAAACATTGATTTGGTCAGTAAACTGTTGACCCGAACGATTGAACCATTCGACCATTCAACGGTTTTGATCTTTTTTTAATTTTTAAATTTTTTTTTTTTCAGAACAGACCAATCATTCAGTTTGAATGGTCGAACCGTTCGACTCGAGAACCAAACCCCTGATCGATTCACCATCTGGGTCAGTTTTAAAAACCTTGCTTTGTTGAATAACTCCAAATCCCTACCGACTAAATCTCTCTCTCTCTCTCTCTCTCTCTCTCTCTATATATATATATATATATATATATTTTTTAATTGGTTCGTCCATGTCAGCATATCTCTCCTTTGAGAGAAGCTATTTATCTATTTTATCATTTTTTTGTATTTTTTCTTATTTTCTTTTGTTTTAAAAATATAAAACAATAATCATTGCTTATCTTGATTAGATTAAACAACCAATGAGATGCACTTTCCCAGAACCTAAATAATCTCTTCTAAAATTTCTCCTAAACTACCTCCCCCACTTTCTCCGAAATTATCTCTAATTTCTATTTATCTCCAAAATTATCTCAAATTTAGTAGAGAGTTTCTCTCCTAAATTATTTAGAATTCCTATTTATCCTCTCCCTACATTTTATCTATACCTATCTAAAGAAAGTTTGGATTAAAAAATTTAAGAATTATTTAAATATTTTCACAAAATTATATAATAACTTTAAAATATTTATCAAAAACACAAAAAATAATTTTATATTCTTACAAGATATATCACCAAATTATGTACTAACAATTTAAATTATGTTTTTCCAGATTATCAATTTAAATGCTTTTCAAATATTTAATAATAGGCAGTAGTTTTAAATAAAAAAAATCAAATAACAAAAAAATAAATATTTTATAGATTATTTAAATATTTATCATAACTAGATTTTAAATAGTTAAAATAATAGAATTATGTAATAAATTAAAAAAATTTCTTCAAAGTAGAAACATAATTATAACATAATATTGAAATTAATAATAATTTAATATATTACATAATTCATATGAAATTATGTAATAATAGTATAAATTATGATTTTATGGATAATTAAATTCAATAAATAATTAATATTTTAAAATTTAAATATTTTACATATTATTTAAGTATTTAAATAATTAAATATTTTAAATAACAAAATATTTAACATAACTAGATTTTAAATAGTTAAAATAAAGAAATTATGTAATAAATTTAAAAACATTATGAAAAGTAGAAAAGTAATTATAACATATTATTGCAATTAACAATAATATAATATTTTTACATAATATTGTAAATAACTAATTTCACTTATATCAAGTAATAATTTGAGAAAATAAATTTCAAAAACATTAATATTTATTAATAATAATTTTAAACTCTTAATCTGTATTTATTATATAATTATATATACTAAGATTAATATTTATTGTATTTTAGTAATTATTTATTGTTTTTTGTAATAAATGTATTTTCAATGATTATGTATAAATTTATTTTGTTTTTTTTTATTTAACAAAAAACTTTCAATAATTATTGGAGATTAAACTACTGTTATTAAATTTTTTAAATTTAATTTATTGTACTTATTGTATTTTTGTGATAACTTATTGATTAATTAATATTTATTAGAGATTAAACTATTATTTGAGATTATATTATTTATTGACTAAGTTAATATATTTTTAGTTCTTATTGTATTTTTGTATTTTTTTCATTATCAATATATTTTCAATAATTGTGTATTTTTGCTATAAATTTTTAATAATTATTGGAGATTAAACTATTGTTATTTATCGAAGATAAGACTATTAATTTAGCTAAAATTATGAGTGTTCATGAGTTGGTTCGGACCGGTCGTAAGCTATTTGGCCAACCAAATTGACTTGGTCAGGTTGAGGAGTTGGTCAGTTGAAGCCGATTGACCTTTTGGGAAAACTGACCCGCTCAAGTTGTATCGGTTTGGGTTGATTTTCACAAAAGGTCAGTTGGTTCAAAAAATTTAAACTTAAAAATTTAAATTAATTTTAAAAATTATAGTGCGGTTGTAGGTACATGGTGATCACTTAGACCATCAGAATAGAGGTGCCAAACTAATACTATGCGGATGCCTGTAATGAGTCCATAACTCATCGTACATCTGCGATGAGTTCATAACTCATCACACATCTGTGATGAACTCATAGACGAAACAGGTTGCGATGAACTCATCGCAAAAGCACGATGAGCTCCAGACCCGCACAAACTTGCGATGAGTTTAAAGTCATCACAGAATCGCAAAGAGCGCAGACTCACTGCAAAAGCAGAAATAAATAATAGAAATGTGTGCATCATTAAATAATGCGCGTAACGAGATACCCCATGAGCCTAACGAGGGTGTACAAGCTAAATAGTAACGCCACCCATGACACGTCTTTTTAAAAGGGTCATGAAAGGAAGTTGTACACGTGTATTATGAGAATCCTTAGACGAAAGGAAAGTTCGTCATTGAGATATCTCATAAGACACATGGTGAAACTCTAGCAGTGTTCCCTAACGACTGACACCAAATCCAAGATTCTCTTTCCTAATTGGAACCAAACACTTTTGGCTCCTTCCTTTCGGGACCTCGGGGATCCCTCCCTATAAATAGGAGTCCAATTCATAACGAGATAATCATTCTATCACCTCATTTGCCCTAGCCTTTAGCATACCTCCTGCACTCGGCTTTCCTTTGTCCATCAAGGAGACTTCCGTGCGTAACCTAACCACCTCATTCACAACAATTATTAAAAAATAATTTTAAAAATTAGATTTATGAAATTAAACATTTTAGACTAAGAAATATGGGAATTTTGTCACTTTTGCATATTAAAAATTACATTTAAAATATAAAATATTAATATATATATATATATATATATATATATATATCCATGGTTAGTTCGTTCGGTTTTGGTTGGTTTACAAATGGCCAAAGTGAAACTGATCCAACTTGGTTGAATTGGGAATTTTTTGAACCAAAGCCGACATAAAATACTAGAAAACCGACCAACTCGGGTCGAGTTGATCGGGTTGGTTGGTTTCATAAGTTTGATGAATAAACCTAACTGAAATTAATTATTGTTATTTTTGTATTTAAAAAATTTATTAAAAGTAGTATATAAAATATGAATAATTATTAATTATTTAAAAAGTTAAAAATATAAAAGAATAGTATATTCTTATGTGTTTCTATTATGGTCATTTACTAGAACACCTTATAGTTTTACATATTTACTTAAACCTACTTTATAATTCTCATTTTACTAAAATATCCCATATATTTTACAAATTATTTACTTAATCAACCTTTTATTAAGGAGTGTTTGTTTTGCCATTAGACCCATGATTTTTTCTTCCAAAAAATACCCTTAACACTTTTTTATACAAAAAATAAAATTGGCCAAATATAGCCAATAGAGTAGTTGTTCGTGTCTTATTAAGGGTAACATGGTATTTTTATTTCTATTTTTTTACTTAAATTTATTTAAATGAACATTAGGGTCAACACTGTCATTTTCCACTATCATCTAATGGAAGATTGTTTAAATCCATTACAAATTATAAGTAGTGTTTTAGTAAAATGCTAACTATATGGTAGATTTTTAGTAAATCCATAAAACTATAAGGGTATTTTAGTAAATGACATTTCTACTGTTTATCTTTTGCTTAATAAATCCCGTGTAGTGCATCACACGAGTCCCCGCTAGTATATACTTAATAGGCACCATTTTTTTCATAAATGCAACAACTACATAAAATAAAAAAGAATACCAATACATCTTTAATGGCCTAACAATTTCAATCTCCCTACGAAAATCTTCAACTTGTACATGTAAAACCTAAAGCCACTCTTCTAATGCTCTAACTTCATGCTTCAATTCAATCGATCATCCTTGAATACCTTAAGTCGGACCACCCTTTGGCTTTTGCATAATATGATCTGGGTCCTCAACCTCTCCATGAAATGTTATTGGGTTGCATCAAGAAAGAAAGTTGCACCCTTCATTCTTTGTATTTCTGTGACAATTAACAAGATACTCAATATTCAGTAATAGTAAATCCACCATATAAATTCCAAAGAAAAAAATGAACATATTCCTACATTTTACTGAAGAAAAAGCAAGGAAATTTAAACTCAACAACAATTAGGACTTATTTTAGCATGTTGCTAACCTTTCCATTTGTTACTTTGCATTGATATATATGGTACTGTTTTAACATTTTTCCTATAATATATCTCTTCCACTGCAAGAAAACTTCAACATTATTTGTGAGTTTGTATTATTTCATGTGGAAAATATCTTTGGCATTAAATTTGATTTACAACACAAAGCTTTTACACTAGTCTCCATACTAGAATGTAAACATTTTGTCTGAATCTTTTGGATTATAGTAGATAGAACACTAGTTTCCAAATTTGAGCAAAATGACTTAGGGAGCAAAAGTATCATCATTATTTTAATATTCGCTAGAAGTAGTTAAAGAAAAAAGAACAGCGAAAAGTAAATTAATCTATTTAAGAGGAAACCAAATGAAATGCCAAAACCAAGAAAAAATATAATATATAAAATAGAAAGAAGATGAAAGAAAAGAGACCACCATATGTCGTTTATAATAAATGTACAAATTAAGAAATCGTTGACAAAATATTCCTCAACATATTCAGGATCTGGGTATCAAAGTAATACATACACATTCAATTCATATGTTTACTATAAATTTCATTCTAATCTAATAATGAACACCAATCAGCAATAAAACAAGCAGGCAAAAAATTTCTTACAAATAAATGAGGAAACTAAATTAATCCAGTGAGTTGCGCAAGCTTGCATTTGAACAAATAAACCTTGAACAAACTGAAGTGAATTAGCTACAACCCAAAACGGGGAGTATTTAGATGCATTCAGGAAATCGATCCATGGAAAGAAAATAAGCAGCAATCTTTACGTTCAAACAAAATTTGGGAGTAAGAAAGTAGATGAAAAAGAGAAGTTGATTATGTCGGAGAAAGCTTGGGGGTCTACTGTGGAAGAAGAAGAAGAGGAGGAGACTGGAGGGAGATATACCTTGTTATGACCATTTGAAAATATCGGTGCAAGCTTTCTTGATTTTTAGTGAAGATGGCCTTACCGCCGGGGTTCACGATTCACAGTTCAGGGAGGAGGGTATAAGGGTTTTCAAAGGTTAATCGATTTCCTGGGGAAGAAAGAGACCTGTCGTTGGGGTTGGAAGTTGGAATAGGATTTAAATCTCATTTGGAGTCCAAGACTGCCGTTAATGAGTCCGCATAACGTTAGCAGTCAAACACTTGTTAACACGGGTTAGGCAGTTCAACTGACCTTAAACCAGCCATTAAATGACAATAGGTAAATAAACCACATTTTACATTCCCCCTAGATGCTTTTCCTCCCTCCACCGAACCCTACCCACACACCGGTGACCATACCACAACGAGTGACCCGAACCAGTGGCCATCAGTGGCGACAGCGAGAGCTCCATTAGTATGCTTCTGGCCGCCTCTTCTTCTTCTTCTTCTTCTTCTTCTTCTTACAAAGGGCTTTTTGTGTCAACAGAAACCACCCACCTGGGTTCTGGGTTGTCACTTGTCACAATAAACACTGACCAGTTCTGAATATCGGCACATACACCTGCAATCGTGATTGCTGAAATTCCAGTTGTTTTTTCAAGTTTGAATGCTTCATCCTTCAGCAGACAACTGAGCACGGGTTGCACTATTTCTGTCAATGAGACTGACTAACTATTGATCTGTAGCTTGAGATATTATAACTGCTCCATTTAACCGAGAAAAGGGCCAAAGATAAGATTGTCCTCAAATGGTGAGTGTGTTGCAGAGAGGAGCTTGGGTGGTTTGCCCAAATACTGTCATTTTGGCTGGTAGAAGGGCAGATGATTTGAGTAATGTCGTATTAAGTATCTCAGGAAGACCCACTAAGACTCGCTGTAAATCTGTAATTTGTACCAGCTAGCGAAAGTATTTGACAATATCAATGCTCAGCTGTCAAACTAACTGGATTTTTTTTTTTTTTTTGAGAAAACAAATTCACTCTGAATCACTGAATTGTATTTCCAGAGAAAAGGATTTGTTTCCTACCCTCTTCTACATTGACAAAAATGCAGACCAATGGAGACATTTCTTAATTTAAAGATTTAATTCATTGGTTTGATGACTAATTTCACAACTAAATATACTCTCCTTTTTTTTTTTTCATTTTCCCATTGTAACCCAACTGATGAACTGGTTATATGGTTACTGTAATCTGGATCCCTCTACGTTTAGGGCAATTTTCCTGCTTGAACAAATAGAAACCAAGGGTCCCATTACCCAAAATAAAGGGGGACATGATTTTCCTTTGAGAAGAACTGATAAATGTTGCTAGCAGATTTGTCAATTAACTCCTTGTATTTTCAGTTTTACTTGTATAAACTTAAGTTTAATTAGCTCAGTTTCTTTTTCCCTTCTCAAGTGCCCTGCTCTAGCTTGGCCTTCCATAGAGATCTTCATTGTATGAACTAAAGAATGCATCAGAGAGATCGATCTCATAGAACCCTTAGATCGGTGGAATCAACCCATGCAATTAGATTTCTCATCTGAGTATGGTTGTGCCGGTGATTGTCCAGGTGGGTGGTTGGTTTCTGTTAACACAAGAAGCCCCTTGTAAGAACAAGAAGAAGAAGATGAAGAGGAGGAGGAAGAGTCAGCCAGAAACATACCACCCTCGTGGTATGGTCACCAGTGTGTGGATAGGGTTCGGTGGAGGGAGGAAAAGCATGCAGGGGAAATGCAAAATGTGGTTTGGCTTCCTTTTATATACCTTTTGTCATTTTGTGGCCGATTTAAGTTTGGTTGAACCGTCGAACCAATATGTTAACGGGTGTTTAACTGTTAACGTTATACGTCCTTCCCCTGGTCGACGTGGTCGAACGTGATTCGTGGATTCACTCGATCTGGACTCTCGTTATTTTTTCAATTAAGAGGCTCGGCTGCTGCGTGGAGGCTTTTTATTGGTCCAGCAAAAGTGTTTCCGGCAGCTGTAGTTTCCATCCGAACCACCAGTCCATCACCCACAACTTTTCTCAATCGCTATATTCATCAAAAACCACAAATCACGATTAAGATTGTAAACTAGAGAAAGATCGCATTCGATCGAACAGCAAACAAGAACAAAATGTTGCAGTTTCGAGTTTTCTACTATTTACAAAAGTAAGCCATGAAATTTGAAAAGAGCTTAAAATCAAATACATCACCATCATCACAAGACCCACTTCACGACAAAACCATATAAACACCCCAAAAGAAGAAGAGAAGTTGCAGAGTGTGAGAGAGAGAGAGAGAGAGAGGTTGGTTAAAGAGCTCAACGCCTTTTCAATAAAGGAACCCATTTGCCCTTCTTCCACTCCTGATGAACCCTCAGCTGCGAAAAGGGGTAAGCAATCTCATCTGCAGTGTTGGAGAAGTAGACGTAGTACAGAGGACCTTCTATATGGGTTATCCTTCCGACCCACCAGCCATCGTTGTGGAAGGCGTCAACTTCGTCGAACACAGAGAAATCAGATACTTGAACGTCAGGAGGGGTGGGTCTCACTTCGGCTGCACGGATGATTTCTCTCAACGGCATCGACTCATCGCTTGTTAGCAGAGTCTGATACTGCACCAAGACTCGAGACTTCCCCACCGGCGAGATGACGGTCGCAGCGTAGTAGGAACCCAGAAAACCCTCTTCCGTGCTGCAAATCTCAACCGCATCGCCCCTGTGAAACGCCATTTTCTTGAGTGGAATGGCTTCAGTTCAGGGTCTTGAGCCTTGAGAAGAAACCCAAGAGTCCCAAGAACAAAAAACGATTCAGGAAACCTTTGGTTGACTGCTGCTCTGCAGGGAAGGTTAATAAATGAGACCATTTATTAACTCAGGGCCGAAGGTAAGACAGAGGTGTTATTAGTCGTTGGATTCTTGTAGTAAGTACCTCAACCAACGGTTAGATGTATTTCTCGGAATGCAAGATCCACTGGAACCATACAAGGTTTGCATTATTAGATTCCAATCTGACGTCCAAAGAAGCGTTTACACCAATTACTGGTTAGGACTTAGGACCGATGGATGTTAGCGGTTGAATCTGGGCTGGGCCTGGGTTTCGTTCTGGTCACATTGAGGTTTTCGCCCACCCATTAGCACCCACCCTTGAATTTGAATTCTGAAGTTCTGAACGAAAAGACTTATCTTTTTCAGTTTCTCTAGTTGCTTCCTTGGAATGTCAGTGCTTTCACATCGAAAAGAAACGAAGGAAAAGAGCGATGGAGATCGGAGAAGCCAGATAAGCTCTCCCTACTCCCTAGTTCCTAGTTCGTACTCATTGTTTTGCTTATCGGTTCTCGCTCTTTCCGAGGCAACGAGAACAAGAGCATTCATGATTTCTTCTCTCTCGTGACGTTTGAAGTTTGATCTGTAAATTGTGAACAATTCGGTCACCAAAGTAGGTAGCTTAAATAGCTCTCTCGACGCGGCAGCGACGTCCTCTCGACGGTGAACCATCTGGATCGTCCTCGTCTTGTTCCAAGTTCGACAAACCGGATAAATCAGATGGGAGAGAAGAAGACAAAGGTCTGAGCTGGGTGCTGCCCTTAGTTTTTCTGGGGATACTGAGATACATGAGCGCCACCTCCAACATCGTTCACAACTGCGACGAAGTTCTCAATTATTGGGAACCCCTTAATTTCCTTCTCTACAAATCTGGTTTCCAGACTTAGGAATACAGGTATCTCTTTCGGTCTATTTCATCAAGTATCTTGTTATTATATTTGATGTTGTGTGATCCGGGCACTTCTAGTTGGCAGTTGATTTAGATGGCAACGGACCGTACTGAGAAGAAGATGGTGAAGGATTCCTGGGAGATTTGTCCGATGGAAATACTCCAATGCTTAAGTTAGAACGCTTCTGAGAGCAATAAAGAGTGCAAAGAAGACTAAGAGTAGAGGTAGCGCTAGATCAATGAGAGTTCGAGGTTTACTCAAGATTAGACCTGTTCATGGGCCGGGTGGCCCGACGGGCCGGCCTGGCCCAGCCCGACCCCTAGACGGGCTTGGACATTTTTATAGGCCCGCGGGCTTAAATTCGGGCCAAAAAGCCTGGCCCGCAATAAATTCGAGCCGGGCTCGGGTTTTGTCAAAATAGCCCGGCCCGAGCTCGGCCTGACCCAACCTAATATTAAACTTAAAATTATTTATGTGATTATGTCTATTTGAATAATTTTTTTTTATTTAAGAATGTAAAATTGTGTTTTAAAATATAAAAGAAATGGAAAAATACCATCTTGTAGGCCCATTGTTCATTTAAATAGAAAAAAATACTTATCTGAAATTTTAATTCTAATTTGAATAGGGAAAATTGTTTTTTTTTTCAATTTGGTCGAGCTTCGGGCTTTTTACCAGGGCCGGGCTCGGGCCCAAGTTATAGGCCCGTTGGTCGGGCCGGGCTCGGGCTCGGGCCTAGTATATTTTCATTAGTGACAAGTGAAAGCCTGGCCCATGAACAGGTCTACTCAAGATTACATCAACATATGTTTAAGATACCTTTTACCCCTTCGACCATGGGGCTCTTAAATATGGGTGTTTTTTGTCAAATCGGGCGTAACCGCCACTGAACTTCTGTCACAATCGTTATTTACCAGGGCTGCGCAAGTAACCGTTGCAGAGTACTACCCAATCGAATGAGTGACACATCTCGAGAGGACAAACACGCCACCACCTGTCGAGAGACGTGGGTGCAGTCTGTCGGGTTGGTAGGGACTGCGCCGTCAGTCAGGAGACGTGGTGTAGTCTGACGGGTACGGTCTTGTCAAATAGAAGCTTCCTGAAAGCGTTACTTCGCTTAATAGCGAGTTGCCTTGTAGCGAGCTATTCCGTAGCGCGCTGCCTTGTAGCGAGCTATCCTGTTACGAGCTCCTAGGGGCACTTCGAGGCGATTCCTCTCAAGGTTGTCTTTGGGGTAGTTTTCCTGCCTAAGTACCAGAGCGAGCTGGGATAGACTTGTCTTGGAGCATTCCCCTTCAGTACGTCGGGGGTCCTCGAGCTCGTGCTGTAGCGAACTCATCCTGTGGCGAGCTGTAACGTAGCGAACTGTCCTGCGAGCTCGTTACTTAGTCGCAGCTAGGCCATTGTGTTGAGTTGTTACTTCTATTGAGTCATGTCCACATGTCATCTTCTCAAGGGGTTGGGTCAAATCGCCCTCCATCAATTGCCCCCCACTCCTCGGGCCAAGGGTTCTATTCTGGTGCGAGGAGTTCATGGAGTGTGACGGGTGGATTTGACCCAAAATTCAAACTTGATTGACTGATCGCATTAAATATGCGCGCAAAAGTCAGGGGGTCTCAAGACCTTTTGAATGCCAAAAGACGTGCCGAAGCGGCTCTCAATTCCGGAAGACGTGCAGCCGTCATTACCTTAATCATGGGAGACGTGCAGACAGTCACGTTTCAGCTTTAGGAGGCGTGCGGTCAGCTTGACTGTGAACCGTCAGATCCGTCTTAATCTGAGCCGTCGATTTAAGGGTACAATGGCTATAAATAGGAGGGCCCCAGGCCTCATTTCTTTTACGCTAACTTGCCTTGCTTTTGACTTATGAGGTCGCGTCTTCATCTAGCTGCCCGAGCTCTTCTTCTGTTCACACCATCTTTTCGGTTCATCTCTTCCCTGGTGAGTCTTATCATTTTGTTAGTATGTCTGGGTATCCGTACCACGTCTTTTCTCGGGGTGATGACCAAGATGACGCCCCTTCAAGCTCAGGGGGAGCTTGGGGGCAAGCTCTAGAAGCTCGGGAGGCTTCTGGCGAGACTACTTCTACCTCTCGGGGCAGGGAGCCAGATAGCTTTGGTCCTTCCTCCATGTTGATGGAGAGACTTAGGGCCTTGGTTCTCCAATTTAACCTCCCCAAAGACCTTGTCTATAGTCTCCCTTTCGATGACTATCCCTGGGAGCACAATCCTGATGAGATAGTAATCTTCCAGGAGCAGCTCATCGCTGGCCTCCGTCTTCCTCTGCATCCTTTGATAATGGAGGTTTTGAATCACTTCAACGTCACTGTTGACCAGCTTCACCCCAACTCCATCCGAAATGTAATTAAGACTATCTCTTTATTTTATGAGTATTGTCTTCCCCTTAACCTTGAACTCCTCTCCACCATTCTTTGCATTAAGAATGCTTCCCCCGGAGCGCCTCCAGAAAGGCGTTCATACTATTTTTCTCCCCGCCGTGGCTTTAAGCTCTTATACGAGCTGCCAAATAGGATCCCAGCCTGGAAGTGGGACTATTTTGTAATTCGCAACCCCGAGGGGTGGCCCTTCCCAACTCACTGGAGGGCCGCCATCAAGGATTCGGGGATCGACTTGGATCCCAAAGTTCGGGAAACGCTGCAGTCCTGGGCAGCAGTTGGCTTTCATTGGTCGAACTACTTGACCGAGGACAAGCTTGTGCAGGCCGGCCTAAGCCCTAGTAGGTTGCCTTTTAGGTCGCGTAGTGTCTTGCAAGAAAATTTTTTTTGGACTAATGCCTTTGTGATTTTTGGCAGCTATCATGTCTGGTGTTGACGCACGCGCCTTCTATCTAGCAACCAGAAGCGCAAGGCAAAGAGGTCATGTCCTGACCGAGCTTCCACTTCTGGGGGTGTTGAGTTCGATACTGCTGATCCAGCCTTCGTTTCTCCACCACCTGAGGTACCCCCAGTCTCATTTGAGGGAGTTGCCACGGAAGGTGGCCTTGAAGAAGGTGAGCTTCCGGTGCAAGGGCAGTTCCCTCCACCTGAGCAATCCCACTCCCTCGCTTTCCCGTGGTTCCCTACCGGGAACTAGGAGAGTGTCACCGACTTCACCGTGGCTTAACGAAGGAGCCGAAAGGTGGTCTCCCACGAGGAGGTCGCCAGCTGGGGAGGGATGAACCCTAAGCAGCTCGCCAGGCTAGCCTCTACTCACTACATGGTGGTAAGTGACTACTTTTTCTTCTTTTCACTTCTTCTGTTTTTTTTCTTTTCTGACATCGACCTTTTGTTGGCAGGTGAACTCCACCATCCATGCCATGGCCCTCCAGACCAACATTCACTCCGGCGATGCTCTCGCTCAGAGGTCAACTGTGTAGAAGCTCCAGGGCGAGCTCGATCGGGCCCGAGGTGAAGCCCTTCAGGCTCGAAAGGGGAGCGAAGCCCAGGAACTGCTTGTCCGGGACCAAGAGGCACAGATCACCCGGCTATCCGAGGAGAGTGCTCGCTACCAGGAGGAGTCGTCAAGGGTGGCAGCGGAGAGGGAGCTTCTTCGCCAGCAGGTTTAAGACTTGGAGTCTGCACTTCAGGACCGAACTCGGAACTTCGACACCATGGTGGAGAACTAGCGGGCTAAGGCGGTGTGGGACTTCAATGACTCCCAGGAGTACCACGACCTCCAGGTGGAGTATGGCTCGAGCTCCTACTGCTCTGGATTTAAACTCTGCCGCTGGCTGGTCTGGAAGAAGTTGTCCAGGCTTAACCTCAACGGCATAACAATGAAGGGTCTGGATCCTGAGACGGCAGACCTAGTGGAGGAGGAGGAGCCTAACTCTCCAGAGGATGACGAGGATGTGGAGGCGGTGGATCCTTGAGGCCGGTGGCTCCTCTTCTGTTTTTTGTTTTCTCTGAATGGATTCTAGTGGTTCTTGGGTATTAGAACCCGGTTTTAAATATCTCTTTTTGCTGAACTCTCTTGGGCGGTTGGGCCCTACTTTTTATTTGTTTTCTGTTGAACTTTTCCTGGGCTATTAAGCCCAATTTTTTGTTTATAAAAATGAAATGTTTTTTTCTGCTAAGCATGGTGTGCTCTTTACTTTCTATCGAAGCGACCTTATTACTTGTGTTGTTAGAGCTACCTACCCGAAGTAGGGTTTTTCGGTAGTTGTTACCCCGAGCTACTCCTTGGTGCTTGAGGTAGTGTACCGAGACGAGCTATGCTTCATAGGGTTCATACCCGAGCTGCCTGCGCCTCTGGTACTAACACTTGGCCTTTGCCGATGAAATGGTTATACCTTATACAGTGTCGAGGTCTTCGTTAGCTCAGCATTCTAGCCCTTAGGCTAGGGGAGTGACTCGCGGTCTACTCAGTAGCTCGCCCATGCCATAGAGGCAACTGGGTCTTATCGCGCCGAGGTCTACGTTAGCTCAGCATTTTGGCCCTTAGGCTCTGAGAGTGACTCGTGGTCTACTCAGTAGTTATAGGTAATATTGCCTTAAGTTGACAATATTCCATGCCCGAGGTACTTGTTTCCCTTCTAGGGTTTTGAGCTCGTATGTTCCTTCCTCGAGCACCCGTTTTACTCGGTAGGGTCCTTCCCAATTAGGCTTGAGCTTGCCAACACTGGGCTTAGGTACCATAACTTTACGAAGGACCAGGTCGCCAACGCGGAGGTTCCGATTCTCGACACTGACGTTATAGTACCGAGATACTCTCTGCTCAAAGGCTGCGGTCCTGATATACGCGAGGTCCTTTACTTCGTCAAGTAGGTTGAGGTTGGTACGTAGCTCGTCTTCATTTGCCTTATCGTCATACGGTTCTAGTCGTAGCAAGGGAACCTCGATCTCAGCAGGATGACTGCTTCAGTGCCGTAGGTGAGGTTGAAGGGGGTCTCTCCTGTGGCGGTCTTCACTGTGGTTCGGTAAGCCCATAGAACGCTGGGTAGCTCGTCTGCCCATAGTCCTTTAGCTCGGTCTAACCGTGCCTTCAGTCCGTGGAGGATAGCTCTATTTGTGACTTCTACTTAACCATTTGCTTGAGGGTGTGCAATTGAAGTGAAGTTCTTCCGAATTCCCATGTCTTGGCACCATGAAATTTAATGTCTTCGAACTGCTTACGTTATCAGAAATCAGTACTCGAGGTAACCCGAAGCAGCACACTATATTTTTCAAAAGAAGCTCTGTACGTTACGGGTTGTTATCATTACGAGAGGTTCAGCTTCTACCCACTTGGTGAAATAATCAACTGCTACCACTAAGAACTTCCTCTGGCCTGTCGTTGGTGGAAATGGCCCGAGTATATCGATGCCCCATTGTGCGAAAGGCCACGGGCTGGTGAGATACTTGAGGTCGGCAGCGGGCTGATGGTGGATATTGGCATGCCTCTGCCACTTGTCGCACTTTCTGACGAGCTCAATAGCATCTATTTTCATTGTTGGCCAGTAGTACCCCTGTCGTAGCGCTTTTTGGGCGAGGGCCCTGCCCCCAAGTGTCCGCTGCACAGGCCCTCATGAGTGTCGCGGAGCATGAGTTTGGCTTCAGAAGGTCGCAAGTAGTGCAGGTAGGGGAGCGTGTAAGATCTTCGGTACAGTCGTTCGTCTATCATGACGTATTTGGCCGCCTGACGCTCTACCCTTCTGGCGGCATTGCAATCTACAGGGAGGGTCCCGTGTAGCAGGAAGCTCGCGAGCGGATCGATCCAGCTCGACTTTTCTTGAACGACAAGAGCGACCTCTTCTGCCCCCCTCGAGAATGCTAGGCTGAGGCAGGTTTTCTATGTACACGGTTCTCATGGTATTATCACTGGTGCTGGCTAACTAGGACAGGGCGTCGGCCTCAGCATTCTCTGATCTCGGGATTTGCTTGATGAAGTGTGATTGGAAGTTGAGCAGAGTCTCTCTTACTTTGGCTAAGTAGGCAATCATAGTTGGTTCGCGAGCTTCGTATTCGCCTGTGACTTGATTGACCACGAGCTGGGAATCACTGCAGATGACGATATGCTTGGCTTTCACTTCCTTGGCTAGAGCTAGCCCGACTATTAATGCCTCGTACTCCGCTTCATTGTTGGATGCCGCAAACTCAAAGCATAGTGCATATTCCAATTTTGTGCCACTTGGGCCGTACAGAACGATTCCGGCTCCGCTGCCCTGCTGGTTTGAGGAGCCATCTACGTGAAGGATCTAGGGCTCCTCATCCCAGTTCACCCTTGGCCTAACTAGGAGAGATGTCGCACTGGTTGCTACCTCACGGTGCTCGAGCTCAACCGGCCTGGGAGCTTCGGGCTCGCTCGAACCGGGGGCCTCGTGCTGAACCGGCCCAGGGATTTCGGAGCTGAAAGTGCATTCCGTGACGAAGTCTGCTAAGGCTTGGGCCTTGATAGCAGTTCGCGGCTTGTATTGGAGGTCGTACTCACTGAGCTCAACGGCCCACTTCGCCAGTCAACCAGAGACCTCGAGTTTGAGTAAAACTTGCCTCAGGGGTCTATTGGTGAGGACAACAATAGTATGAGCTTGGAAGTACGGACAAAGCTTCCGGGCTGCAATAACTAGTGCGTAGGCCAACTTTTCTATCTTCGGATATCTCATCTCTACTCCTTGCAACACTTTGCTAACATAGTAGATCGGTCGTTGGACTCAACCTACCTCTTTTATTAGTACTGAGCTGACCACTTCGTCACTTGCCGAGAGGCACAACTCTAAAACATCGCCCTCCTCAGGCCGGGTTAAGACCGGTATGCTAGCGAGGTACTTTTTGAGCTCGTCAAATGCGAGCTGGTAATCTTCGGTCCATTCAAACCCTTTGCTTTTAATTGCTTTAAAGAAAGGTAGGCAGCGGTCTACCGACTTGGATATGAAGTGGCTCAGAGCAGCTATTCGGCCATTCGACCTCTAAACCTCCTTCATTTTTCGGGGTAGTCTCATGCCTAAGATGGCCTTTATTTTATCCAGGTTAGCCTCAATGCTGCGCCGGTTAACAATGTATCATAGGAACTTACCCAAGGTGACAACAAAGGCACACTTATTCGGGTTCAATTTTATGCTAAATCTACGCAGAATTTCAAAAACTGAATGCAAGTCTTGTATTAAACCATGCGAAAACTGGGTTTTGACAACCATGTCGTCTATATAACATTCTAATCTTTGGCCAATCAATGGCTCAAACAATTTATTTATCAGTCTTTGAAAGGTTGCCCCAGCATTTTTTAGCCCAAAAGGCATGACCTTGTAGTAGTACAGGCCAAGCTCGGTTATGAAGGCAGTCTTTTCTTCATTGGCTGGGTAAATCCTGATCTGGTTGTAACCCGAATAAGCGTCTAGAAAACTCAACAACTCATGCCCTGAGGTCGCGTCCACCAGACGGTCAATCATGGGGAGTGGGAAACAGTTCTTTGGGAAAGCTCAATTCAGGTCAGTGTAGTCGACGCACATGCGCCATTTACCATTAGCCTTTTTTACCAGAACGGGGTTGGCCCCCCAGCTCGGGTAGTGGACTTCCCTGATAAAATTAGATGCGAGGATCTTTCCGACCTCCTCGTTGACTATCCTCCATCGCTCTGGGGCTAGGTTGCTTTTCTTCTGTCTAACGGGCCTAACTACAGGATCAATATTAAGCTTATGAGTTATAATGTTGGGGTCTATGTCGGGCATTTCTGCCGCGGACCATGCATAAACATCTAAGTTTTCAAGTAACAAGTGTACTAGTTTAGATCGCAGAGGCTCCTCGATGGAAGCGTCGATCTGAAGTGTCCGGGTTGGGTCCTCCGTTGATTCCAGGATGGAGACGGTCTCTTCTGTGGGCGCAGCTCGCTCCTCACACTGCTCCGTAGGTTGCTCCAACACGAGGTCGTCGGCCACCTTGGCTTTCCCTTTGAGGGCGGGTGACGTAGCATTTGCGAGACTCAAGTTGGTCACCTCGCGCTATCCCAATTCCGAAGTCCGTGGGGAACTTCATGACCAAGTAGTAAGTGGAGACCACAGCTCGTAGGGCATGGGTGATCGGCCGACCTATTATGGCATTGTATGGGGAGGGGGTTGCGACCACTAAGAAGTCGTGGTTGAGCCTCATTATTCTAGGCCAAGTGTCGACTTCCACAGGTACTGTAATCCTTCCCAGGGACCTGACTTCCTCTCCGCTAAAGCCTACCAGGGGAGTGTTCGCGGGCTTCAGGTCGCTCTCTTGGAGCTGAAGTTGGTCGAAGGCTGCTTTGAAGAGAATGTCTGCTGAGCTACCCGAGTCGACGAGGACACGCCTGACTTCAAAGTCGTTGATCTTTACCTTTATGATGAGCGCATCATCATGGGGGTAGTGGACCATGTGCGCATCATCCTCTGTAAAGAAGATCGGGTCTTCCACCCTTGGCCGCTTTGGGGGGTTCTGTTCTTCCCTGGCGGCCTTGCGAGCTGATGTCCGAGCTGCGGTTGAAGTGTAGCCCACTACAATCAAACCTCCGGCAATCACATGGATGGTCTCCCAAACTGGTCTCTCTTCAGGGGGCTGCTTTTGCGATTGTTCCACTTGCCTGCTGGGTTCGAGAGCATCTTTACTCTACTCCCCATGCCGACCTGCTTTATTATTATTATTATCTTGTACAAAATTTTTCAAGTATCCACGACGGATGAGTTCCTCTATCTCATCGCGGAGGTTTTTACAGTTTTCGATGCTATGACCGTGATCTTTGTGGAAACTACAATACAAATTTTTATTCCTTACACTAGGGTCGGCCTTCAGCCGAGGTGGCCACTTCACGTACGGGGTCGCCATGAGGATCTTGGTCCACTTCGCATTGAGGGGTGTGTAGTTTGCCCTTTCTGTTGCTAGAGCTCGGAAGGATTGATTTGGCCTTGCCCCCCGAGTTGGATCCTTCTTTTTCTTGCTATCCCCTTGAGTCAGGGGCTTGACTTCCCTTTTCCTTTTCTCAAGGGCCTGCTCGCCCTTCTGGCTGATCTCTTCCTCTGTCCCTATAAACCGATCCGCGAGCTTAAGGAACTCGGTTACGGTCTTAGGCTGATTGACAACCCTGTGCCACTTGAATTCTTTATGGGTAATACCTCGCTTGCCCGCGGTGAGGCGAACTGCAGGGTCTAGATCGGGTATTTGTAAGCAAGCGTCATTGAACCGCTTGATGTAACTCCGAATGAACTCCCCTTCCTTCTGAACTATGCCGAGGAGGCTTTCTTGGGTTCTTGGGCATCTCTTGCTGGTGACAAAATGGGAGGTGAAGATTTGCACAAACTGCACCCAGCTTCTTATTGATCTGGGTGCGAGATTTTGGTACCAGGTGCGGGATACCCCTTTGAAGGTGGTGGAAAAAGCTACGCACATACAAGATTCACTAGCTCTTGCCAGGTGCATCTGGGACTGAAAGGCATCTGCATGATCATTCGGACCGAAGGATTCATCGTACTTACCCAGAGGAGGGAGCTTGAAGTCCCTTGGCATGGGGACAACAAGAAGTTCTGGTGACAGGGGGGAAGGAACTGAAAGGAGAGGAGTAACCTTTACTTCATCTGAGCTTACCTCCTCCTTACCTCTGAGCTCGGGCAAGACGCGAGTAGCAGTTCGGCGAGCTCGTCGGCGCCTCCGATGCTGCTTTGTCGGCTCAGCGTTAGTGCTGCTTGCTTCATTATTACCGAGCTCGATGGGCTCAGACTGCTAATGGTAGTTCTAAACCGAAGGGCCCAGCCTGTAATTTGCGGCTAGGACCTTGAACTGGTTTTCTGCGAGCGGGAGCTCGAACTGGGAGTGCTGAGGTGATGCGGGCTTAACTGGATGGGAGGCCCCCAACCTGCCTGCAGGCTGCGAGGCGGGGGTGGCTGGTCTCTCCTTCCTGCCATGGGACGAGGCTTGGCTTTTGGAAGGATTCTGGGTTTGAGAGGCCTCCCCCCGGTGAGGACGTTCGCTCCGGCGGGACAACTTGGCTTGTTTCGAGGCTGGATGCTGGGGAGGGAGTGCCTGTTAGGCCTGAGGCAGTGATGGGAACTGCTGCTGGTACTGGTACTGAGAAACTTGATGCAGCAATTGCTGCTGGTAGAGTTGAAACTGTTGGAACTACTGCATCTGAGCCTGCATAGCTCGCATGCACTGTTCTAGATCCTCCAATTGGTTTTGGTTGCTCACTAGGGGAACAACGGAAGGTTCAACGAAGGTTGCTCCAATCGCGGATGGGAGTGGAGCATTCACGGGTGCCATTGTGAGGGGCATGTTTAAGCTGGGAATTCCGTCCACAGAGAGGGGGACGGTGAATTGTCCAATGCAAATAGTTGGGATCTGGGATTGTTCCCCTGAAGCGTTCTAGTCGGTTCTGCGTCTGACATTACTTGAAGAAGCCATGGATGCTAAGTTTTTAGAGAGAGAGTTGCAGAGATTAGAGGAAGGCTTTTTGAAGCGTTCCCACAGACGGTGCCAAATGATGCTGTGCAATTCGGGCACTCCTAGTTGGCAGTCGACTGGCTCCTAAATGGCGACGGACTGTACCTGAGAAGAAGGTGGTGAAGGATTCCCGGGGGACTTGCCCGGTGGGAATACTCCGATGCTTAAGTTAGAACGTTTCTGAGAGTAGTAAAGAGTGCAAAGAGGACTAAGAGTGCAAATAGCGCTAGATCAATGAGAGTTCGAGGTTTACTCAAGATTACATCAAGATATGTTTAAGATACCTTTTTCCCCTTCGACCATGGGGCTCTTAAATATGGGCATTCTTGTCAAATCGGGCGTAACCGCCACTGAACCTCTGTCGCAACTGTTATTTACCAGGGCTGTGCAGGTAACCGTTGCAAAGTACTACCCAATCGGATGAGTGACACGTCCCGGGAGGACAAACACGCCACCACCTGTCGAGAGACGTGGGTGCAATCTGTCGAGCTGGCAGGGACTGCACCGTGAGTCAGGAGACGTGGTGCAATCTGACGGGTACAGTCTTGTCAGATAGAAGCTTCCTGAAAGTGTTATGTCGCTTAATAGCGAGCTGCCTTGTAGCGTTCTATCCTGTTACGAGCTACCTTGTAGCGAGCTCCTAGGGGCACTTCGAGGCGATTCCTCTCGAGGTTGTCTTTGGAGTAGTTTTCCTGCCTAAGTACCAGAGTGAGCTAGTTATCCTAGCTCGCGAGCTGGGATAGACTTGTCTTGGAGCATTCCCCTTTAGTATGTCGGGGGTCCTCGAGCTCGTGCTGTAGCGAACTGTCCTGCGAGCTTGTTACTTAGTCGCAACCAGACCGTTGTGCTGAACTGTTACTTCTGTTGAATCATGTCCACGTGTCACCTTCTCAAGGAGTCAGTCAAATCGCCCTCCATCAAAATTCTTGCAGGAACTTTTAGAATTTTTTGTTTCTCATGGAATTACGTTTGAGGTTTGAACTTTCAGAGTTTTATGTTTCTAGTTGAATCTGTTGTAATATATGAAATTGATATTAATTGAACGAACTTTTTCGCCTTGTGTGGAAACATACAAAATCAAACTATTATTTTCAAATTATTTTTTAAAAGGAGTTTCACTCAGAGTGTATGGAGATGAAAATAAGGTTGATTGTTTGTCTATATGGATCCATAAAAATGATAGTGCTTGATTTTATTAGCTTCAATTGAAATCAATGTTGTTAGAGGAACTTACGGGAAAAAGTTAAACGGAAACTGTTAACTGTAGGAGAAGGGAGTACCAGAACCTAGGAGAACTCAAGAGACTGGTTTTAAGATGATTGGAAGGGGAAACGAGATTTCAATTGATCACCTTCGAGGTTTGTTCTAGAGTAGCTGTTTTTTTGGCTAAATTACAAATAAACCTCCGTACTATGGGTTTTGTGACAAAGAAAGACTCATTGTACACCGCTAAGCAAAAGACCCCTTTCCATCAGTCTTTCATTAAAAAACCCGTTACAATTTTTTAATTCTCATACTATCCTTATAATAATTATTTGGACGAAAAAAATACTATTAATATGGGCCGGATAATCCAACGGGCAGCCCTATCCCCGAACGGACTTGAACAAGGACTTGAACCCGCGGGCTTGACTTTAAGCCAAAAAGCCTGACTCGATTTTTTTTCGGGCCGGACTCGAAATTTGTCAAAATAATCCGACCCGACCTTTATACGAATTAAACCCTAAATATCCTATCCCCTCTCTTCTGTCACTCGTCTCATTCTCATTTAGCTGAATCTTATTTCTCACTTCTCACAGACAAACACTCTCAGGAAGACACTCAGGAAGACAGCATCCGGTGAACACTCTCAGAGGCCAGTACGGCGAACACTCTCACTGGCGCCACCAGTGAAATCCGGCGGTGAGTCCTCTGTTTCTCTTTTCATTATTCCTCTTCTCACTCTCAAAATCTCAGCTCAGGCTCATTTATCAAATGCAAACTCAGGCATCGGCGCCACCAGTCGTCTCTCTCCGGCGTTGAATCCTTTCTCTCTCTTGTTAAATTTGCCCTTTTGTTCTATTACGAAATTATTAAGTTCACCCTTTCTCTCTGTATGCTATTAGCCTATTACGAAATTATTCTGGGGACTTTTCTTCTGGACCTTCAAAGAACCAGAAGAACCAGTAAGACCAGGAACCAATGCTTTGCTTGCTTTTTCTCGCCCCACCTTTCCCTTTCCTCCAATTGTGGAATTTTTTTCACTCTGTCCATTGGCCGACCTTTCAATAATTTTCCTGATTTAGAGTCAGGTTTGTTCATCCTTCGGTTTTCAGTACCACTAACCATATTCTTGTGCGGCTCATTTTTGCGGGAATTTTCAACTTTGCGTTTCTTTTCTCTCCATAAGCCCTCTTTTTCCTCCACTTTGGAGATGTATCTGCAAGTTCCAATGCCGTCTCAGTACTACCATCTTTAGAATTTCTCTTTCCATGGCGTTGCTCCAAAACAATTTTGATAAACCCCTTGTATTTATCTGGGGACTTTTCTTCTAGTTTCCCCTTTTGTTTATCCTGTAAAATATTCGTTTCAGGCAAGTTTAGGTCGGGCCCGTGCTTCGGGCTTTTTATGAGGGCCGGGCTCGGGCTCGGGTATTTTGTTATTTTTTTGGGTGAAATGTAGTATGCTCTGTATTTTGTCCACCTGGGACTGGTCGTATGCTTGTTGTCCTACGCAGGTGAGCACAGTTCGACCTCTGTTTCTCTTTGCTTCTCTTTTTTATTTTCTCTCTCTAGATCTCTAGTTCAAACTTCTGTTTGTTGGGTTAAAGTTCGAGCTGTTTCACTAGTAAGGTGCTCGGTGTTTTCCAGCCTCACGATCCCATTCCCATACGAGAATTACCGCCGTTGTTGTTCGTGTATCGTGAAATCGGGGAAGATGAACAGTATTTTTTCTCGTCTGTAGGAGATTAAAAAATATTGTAACAGCTTTTTGAAATTTTGAATGAAAGAATAACGAAAAGGGTCTTTGTTTTACGGTCATAATATAAGGGGTCTTTGTCGCAAAACAATGTACAGGGAAGTCTTTGTCACAGAGCCCCATACTACAGGAGGTATTTGTAATTTACCTTTCTTTTTTTGTGAATGAAGCACTTATACAACTCACTATTTGTAGCTGTTGTGTTTTGTTGACTTTCCCAGCCGATACTGAATGAGGGGCTTGGCTAATGTAAATTATGGCATTGGTCTTACTTTCTTTAGTTATACAGTAAACCTTACATATCTGACATGTTGCAGTCAGCATGTGAGTCTTGCCCCTCAAGGCTCACACCTCAAATTCATGTACCGAACCTTGTTCAGGATTTTTTTTCTCAAACTGTGACTCTCATCCTAACACCATTCCCAAGATCAGTAGTTGTTGATTTTTTACACAAACGTATTTCTACCATAGCTTCTATTACTTTGGATATTAATTGATTATCAAATGTCACTTCTTTTCAATTTTCATTATTGCAATTTGCAAATAAATAAAAAAGGACACAATTTAATTCAAGCAGTTTCACCGTTTTAGCTTTATTTGTATGCTTTCTGACTAAACATTCATGTGTTTTCCCATATAAAAATGAAGTCATAGTTTTTTAAAGCATATCTCTGGGAATAGGAACAGCAGGGGGCTAGAGCTAATAAAAAATACACCCCAATATACTTTTTTTCTCATTTTAATTCATTGTTCCTTTGGAAAGGAGATCTCATGAGGCTTAAACCTTATATCTTACAGATCTGAAGGGTGCCCCTTGCCCCTTGCCTCATGCCTTTGCTTTTTTTTTTTTTTTTTCAAACATTGTTCTCTAGGATATAAAATAATTTAAATGATAATGTTGATCAGTTGATCACTTGCATTTATTTACTATTGTAATTTATTTTTGTTTCTAGTATTAAATTTAAGGTAGAGTTTACATTTCATCTACAGAACCAGATGACAAAATTTTTGTAATCATCGTTTGCTTCTTATTTGAATTCCATATTTTAACCTATTCTTTTGTGTAATTCACCGCATTAGCAATGTGGAGGGATCATTTGGCTCAATCTATGCAGGTGACCATTTGGATTGGTCTGCATTGTACATGATTATCTTTCTTTTTCAAATAAAGAAAGATAATGTATATCATTCATTTGGATTGGTCCGCATTAGCAATGTATATCATTCATTTTGGTTTTGAATGATATACATTGAAAATTATCTTTCTTTTTCAAATAAGAGATGGTCATGCATTGTACATGATCATATAACTACCTACATGGAGATAGTGACATAACAAATATGTCTGACCATTTCAAGCATCATATAAGTACAAGTCACCAGGCTCTCCAAACTCCTTATGGAGACATTCATTCCACAAATATATATCCTTTTTCAAAAATTAATTGTGTTATATATTTAGGTAATTCGATGTTCTGAAAATAGTTTGAAGCCCTTGCGGTAGGCCTCAGTCATCACGTCGTCAAACATCGATGACTGGACGCAATCAATAACAACCTGCACCTTGGTCTCTTGAAGGGCGTCCTCAAAGATTTTTGTCTTCTCTTTGAGGTCGGCTCGGAGGTACTCCACCTCGCGCTCTAGTTTCCCTTTTGCTTCCTTGAGGCCTTGCACCTTGAGCTTCAGGGAGTCTCGATTTGCCTCGAGACCATCCCGGTCTGCCTTGAGACTATCAACCTCAAGCCTCAAGGCTTCTTGGCCAACCTTAAACCCGTTCACTTCGACCCTAAGTCTGTCCTTGTCTCGGGCCAGCTCGCCCTTCTCTGCCAACAACACTTCAATAAAGCTCTTCTGAGCTGAGGCATCTTTCTACAGGCGGTGGATCTGACCGCGAGCTGCCCTCAGCTCGGTATGGGCTGCGTGTGATGACTTCTCAGCTTCCAAAGCCCGTCTCAGGTGCCGATAAGATTGAAAGGTCAAGGCACGCACGGCTGAGTTCAACTACAAGGAGACCAGTCAAAAAAAAAAAAAAGAAAAGAAAGAGAAAGAAAGAGAGGGGGAGAATCTTTCACAGGGAACTCACCACCATGGTATGAGAAGCAGCCCGGGCACCGAGCTGACCAGGAGTGAGATCAGCCCATTCTGTGACCTCCTCCGGGTACGCGGCCTCCTTGCTCTTCTGGAGACTACACTGGGGGTTCAGAATACTTTCACCCCCCTGACTCTCCGAGCTAGACGCCGTCATTCATGCCGCATGGTCAGACTCCTTGGAAGCCTCGGCGGTAGCATCCATAGGACAGGGCCCGGCTGTAGCCCCAATAGGGCGTGCCTCAGGAGCGGCTTCTGTAGCACCCTCGGCGACGGTCTTGGCAGGCTCTGTGGTGGGCTCTGCTGCCATCTCGGGACCCCAAGGCACCGTGTCCCCCTCCAGGTCGATGACGGGTTGAGGACAAGGGAGCTCGGGCTCCAGAGCCGAAGCTTGTGAAGGTTGAGCCAAGGCGGAGGCCTGCGGAGACTCAACGCTTGCCTTCTTGGCCACGCGCTTCTTTCTCTTCATTTGGCGAAATAGCCTCTGGCCGTCAATCTTCTCTACCTCCATGGGACCTGCAGTGAAGCTCAGCGTTAGTAATCCCGAAGTAAATGTGGACAAAAAGCCGAAGTGAAGGAAAACCTACCCGGGCTCAAGCCGTCCTGGATGAGCTTCTCCTCGGCTGTAAAGTCTTTGTAATTTAGCCCGAGCTGAGCCAACGACTGGAGTGCCTTCTTGGTCTTCCCATCTAGGATGACATCGGGGTCTTGAATGGCCACCCTCCAGTCAGTAGGGAAGGGCCACCCTGTGCTGCTCCGAACCACGAAGTAGTCCTGCTTCCAGGTCGGGACTTTACTCGGGAGCTTGTGCACGAGTTTAAAGCCCGGGCGGGGAGATAGGTAATAAGCCTGTCTGTGTCTGGGGAGAGTGCCCGAAGCACTCTTCTTTATGGCCAAGACAGTACTGATGACGTCTAGGTCAATGGAGAGAGAACGGTCAAAGTAAAGAGAAATGGTCCCCACCACATTCCGTATGGAGTTCGGGTGAAGTTGGTCCAAAGTGATGTTAAAGTGCATCAACACCTCGACAATCAGGGGGTGAAGAGGAAGTCGGAGTTTGACTATCAATTGCTCCTTGAAGACCACGATCTCGTCAGGACCGTGCTCCCATGGGAAGTTGCCGGTAGGAAGACTGTATGAATATTGCCCAAGGAGGTTAAACCTCTGTATAAGATCCTGGAGCCTCTCTGGAGTCATGGTGGAAGGGCCGAACTGATCTGGCACCCAACCTCGGTGGGAGGTGGATGCCAGATGACCCGAAGCCGCACGTACATCGGACGATTGGGCGGCAGAGGAGCCACCCTGAGCTGAGGTACCCACCTTGGGCTCATCGATGAGACTATCTACACTAGACGACATTGCAAGGAAAAAAGGAAAGAGTACTCGGAAAAGAAAGAGGAGCTCGGGGACTCACCACAATGCGAACTGACTAGAGGAACAAACCGAGCTAGAAGACCCGAGTTGAGAACCTCAGATGCGAGCTCAACATTGACGCTGGAGGCTTTGTGGCGAAGAGATGGCCAAGGGTCCCCCACTATTTATAGTTGTTGCGCCCGAGCATTAACGGTCAAGATGAAGACAATCCAACGGCTCTCAGAAAAACCGGCTACGGGTTCCTCGAGGTGAAATCAGTTTAGCGCGTTTTTTCGCGTCTGCAAAGACCAAACCGTGTGACGTCCGCGCCTAAACTGAACACGACCTGGGTTCCTTTTGAATGAGTCGGGAACTAGACCAGTCTAGCTGGGCGAAACGCATGATGAAGCGGCACGAGTACCGAAGCCAAATCCACCCGGCGCAACGTGAACTCCCCGCGTTGGGTCAACACTGCCAGCGCAGGGAGTGGGAGCAATTGATGGAGGGTGATTTGGCCCGACCTCGTAGCACGGGTACACGTGGGCGTGACCTTGCTCAAGCGATGACTTAGCGTGACAGCACAGTAGGCATAGCCACAACTCGGTGGGAAAGTCACACCGAGTTCAGTCCAGCAACTCGGCGGGATAAACTACTCGCCGGGAGCCGCCTAGCCTGCGCCTCCTCCCCGGGGCTAAGGCATCCCAAGCTGCCTCCGAGCTCGGGGCCCCCTGACCTCTCCTAATACCCGAGCCCCTCCTAGTGGATCTCAAGCCACTCCCAGACAGGGGGCACACCGATCCGCCTCTAGATGCCCCGAGGTGAAGACACCTCGGGCCAGACAGCTTGGCATAACTTGTCACAGGCAGCTCGCTGCTTACGGGATAGCCCGACACAGGGTAACTCGTGAAAGAGTAGTTCGGCATATTGTAGGAAGATCTCCTGCCCGACCACCGTACCCGACAAATCTGGGGACAGCAGCCATGTCCCTCATCAGACAGCGTCGTGCCTGCCACCTTTAGAGGGTGCCTTACACCTGACATGCACATACCCTACAATGACGGCCCCGCGCGTGCCACCTCAGCCCTGCCTGTAACGGCTGCGGCAGGCTGACAGTGGCGGTTATACCTGCCCTGTCAGAGGCCAGTGGGCCTGATGCAACGGAATTCTGTTACAAGGAGCCCACTCTCAAAGAACAGAGGTATCTTCTATCACTCGCGCTATCTGCACTCTTAGCCTTTACCTTCTCCTTGCTTCTTCCACAGGATACTAACTTAAGCGTCGGAGTGTTCCCGCAGGGCAAGCCCCCAGGGATTCTTCTTCTTCTTTTTCATCTCAGGTACCTTTCGGGAGCCACACAAGTGCCAGTTAGGAGTGACCGGATTGCGCTCCATCAGGACTGAAGGGCCACTGTATTATCAGATTAGCTCCTGCAAAATCTGATAGAGAAAAAAATGACAAAGAACAACTTCAATCTATATTCCTACTTCCAAAAGGTATAGAGAACTCTTTTAAGTAGACCTAGAACTAATAACTAATTAACTTCCATGATAACATGTTCAGCATATCTAGCTGAATTTTCTACCAAGTAATAAACAAACAAATGACACGAGCAATAAAATAGAAACTGACTCTAAAAGGCTGGAACTAATTGTGACTTGAAAGATAACTTCCTACTGAACTGAATCATGGCCCAACTGGCACCACGGTTTGAATTATCCTAGCATAGCTCCTCCTTAATTCAAATAGGGGGCAGAGCTTGCATCCCCAACTTGTTATGCAATTTTTTGAACCGGTGTTCAACTAGTGCCTTTGTAAATATATCATCCACTTGATCTTCAGTACAACAATGCTTTAACTCAACTTCCTTTTTTGCAATAAGTTCTCGAATGAAATGATAACAAATCTCTATATGTTTGGTTCTTCCTTGATGGATTGGATTTTTTGTGAGAGTAACAGTGGATTTGTTGTCACAATGTATCCAAGTTGCCTCATTTTGCTTATCATTCAAATCATCCAAAACCCTACGTAGCCAAATAGCTTGACATGCAGTTGTAGTAATAGCAACATACTCTGCTTCTGTACTTCAAGGTGCAAACGTAGATTGCTTCTTTGTTACCCAAGATATAGCTCTTGAACTGAATAGGTAACCTGTGGTGCTTTTCTTGTCTTCAATACTACTTGCCCAATCACTATCAGAAAAAGAGACCAATTTAAAGTTAGTGACCCTTGTATATTGTATGCCAAAGTTGAGTGTGCCACTAATGTATCTCAAAATCTTTTTTGTAACTCCAAGATGATGTTTGCTTGGATTATGCATGAACTTAGAAATAATGCTTACTGCAAACATTATATCTGATCTTGAATGAATAAGGAACAATGCACCTCCAACCATGCTTCTGAAATATTTCTTATCACATTTCTCAACACCATCAGTCAAAGAAAACTCCTCATTCACATTCATAGGAGTCTTGGTAGGTTTACAGTTTAACATGCCAAACCTTCTCAAGATATGCATAGCATATTTCCTTCGATAAATAAAAATTCCATTAGCATGTTGAACAACTTGAATTCCAAGGAAATAGTGCAACAACCCCAAATCTAACATTTCGAAATTATGCATCATATCCTCAAAGTTTTTAGCCATTTTAAGAGAATTCATAGTATAAATCATGTCATCCACATACAAACATACAATCAAAATATTATCACCATGAATTTTTACATAAAGAGTAGTAGGTTCACTAGCATTCTTATTAAAACTATTTTCTATAAAACACCTATCTATTTTACTGTACCAAGATCTTGGTGCTTGTTTAAGCCCGTAGAGTGCCTTCTTTAACTTATACACTTTATGCTTCATGCCTTTTCAAATCTCTGTGGCTGTTCAACATATTTCTCTTCCTCAAGCTCTCCATTGAGGAAGGCTGATTTGATATCAAGCTGAAATACTTATCAATTCTTTTGGGCTGCCAAGGCCAAAACAGTTCTAATAATATCAATTTTAGAAACTAGTCCAAAAGTTTCAAAAAAATCAATACCTTGTTGTTGCACATACCCCCTTCACAACTAAGTGTGCATTGTGCCTTTGAAGACTTCCATCTGAATTAAATTTGGACTTGAATATCCATTTCAGTCCAATGGCTTCTTTACCATGAGGTAAATCAACCAATGTCCGTGTGTCATTCTTTACAGTAACATCTATCTCTTCTTGCATTGCAGTACATCATTCTTCTTTTGTCACTGCATCTTCAAAACAAGTAAGTTCCATAGCACATAAAGCAAATTCACAAGAAGCATGTATCTCATCAAGTCTTTTCATCTTTCTCGGAGGGGTTGAAGGAGGAGAATCAGATGGTGTTATATCATGCATATGCTCAATAAAAGTTTCATTTGGTTCAATACATAAACGCACATTTTGATTAGTTTCCCAATTGCAAGCTTTATTTTCATAAAAAATTACATCACGACTTATGATTAATCTTTTGGGAGTAGGACCATAGAGTCGGTATCCTCTTGTCTCCTCATACCCAATGAAAATGCATTTTGTAGTTTTAGCATCTAATTTTCTCCTTTGTTCTGAATGTACAAATGCATAGGCTATAGAACCAAAAATTTTTAGATGACTTACATTGGGTTTTCTTCCTGTCCAAGCTTCATATGTAGTTCTATCTTTGATTGCTATTATGGGAAATTGATTTATCAAGTACACTGTTGTTGCTACTGCTTCCGCCCAATATTCATTTGGTAGTCCTTTTATCTTATAGCATGCTTTTTGCTGCTTCAATAATGGTCCTATTTTTGCGTTCAACCACACCATTTTGTTGTGGTGTATAGTTAGCTATTAACTGCCTTTGAATCTCCATGCCACTACAAAACTCCTTGGATTCTTTGGAAGTAAATTCACCACCACGATCAGTACATAAAGTAACAATAGAACTTCCACACTTTAAATTATTTGAAAATGGAAAAGGCCTCAAATTTTTCTTGCATCAAATATACCCAATTTATTCTTGTGTAATCATCAACAAATAAAATGAAATACTTATTCCCGCTAAAGGAAGCAGTTTGCATAGGACTACATATGTCAACATGCACAAATAACAATGGTTTATTTGCTCCCCATGATTTTCCTATTGGAAACTTCTCACAATGTTGTTTCCCATGTACACATGCTTCACACACTTTTCCATCATTTTTAACAAGTGGAAGACCAACAACCATATTCAGTTTATGCATCACATGTAACCCACCAAAATGCAAATGCACATACCATCTATGCCAGACCATGGAATCTTCACTAGATGTAGTAAATGCATTGATTGCAAGCTTTGAAAACACTATTGGAAACATCTTATTTTCTGTCATGCTAAAGGAAAACATCAACTTTTTATCATTCTTATATTATACCATGCAACCACCATTTTCAAAAACAACATTGTAACCCTTCTTCATCAATTGTCCCAAACTTAACAAGTTTTGGGCTAAACCATGAACTTACATTACATCATTAATAAATTTCTTTCTAATCAGAGTGGTGATAATAACAATGCCAATTCCACGCACTTGAACTTGGTTTTTGTCACCCATTGTCATTTGTCTTTTGATGGATTCGTCAAGTTCAACAAAATAAATTTAGTTTCCAATCATGTGATTACTATACCCACTATCCAAATACCATGTATCATCATTTACTCCATCATGGGCAATAAGGCATGAGAGAAATAATTTGTCATCACTCTCATGCCAATCTTCTTCTTTCTCTTCAAGAAAGTTTGCTTGTTCCCTAGATTTTTTGAAACAATTTTTCTCAATTTGGCCATATTTTTTACAATAATAACACTGGTGAATTCCTATTTTAATTGTTGTTATTCTTATACCAATAATCCTTTTCAGCATGATTAGTTTTCTTGCAATATGAACATGCAACAGAGTTGGAACCATGATTACCTCCATTTGAATTTCTCTGTTGGCCTTTAGATTTGCCTCTATCTCTTCCTCGGAATCCACCAAGTCCCCAACCTCTTCCATTATAACCTCTTCCAGCATCTTCAGACCATTTCTTGGGGTTCAACTTCATCTGTAATACTTGCTCTGATGGTGTATCAACAACTCTATTTAGTCTTTGTTCATGTGCTTGCAAAGAACCCTTTAATTCATTCATAAAATAACAAGATAAGTCCTTAGACACTCAACGCTTTCTCAACAACTTTCTGATCAAATAATTCCTCTCCATATAACTGAATTCGATTCACAATTGAACCAACTCTATTAAAAACTTCTTGATTTTTTTTCAAAATTTTTCATAAATAGATTTTCAAATTCACGACGGAGAGCTTGCAATTTAATAGCAAGTATCTTACATGTACCTTGATACTGAGAATATCTCATTCTTCATTTGAAGTGATGGCATTCATAATTTTAGGAAAGATGTTGTTCACCATGGCTTGATGGATCAATGACAATGCCTTGGCATCTTTCCTCTTCTTCTCCTTAAATTCATTCCACTGAGCTGTTGTCATTTGATCAGGTTCTTCAAACCCATTTTCTACAATATCCTAGGCTTTAATTGACATAAATATTGTCTTCATATTAATACTCCAAAATAGATAGTTAGTGCCATAAAAAATAAGAACAACCAATGAACCATTCACAACATTACCTGCCATGCTTCTACTATATCTGAAGTAAATGGAATGCCCAACTTCTGGATCAATAAGGCTCTGATACCAACTGTAAACTAATAAGCTCCTGTAAACTGTTGTTGTCTCTATAGCAATTTCACAATCAGGTTGTGATAAAAAATTTTAAACAAAATAGAGCAAGCTACTAAACATTATAGAGGCAAAATCTGATAGAGAAAAAATGATAGACAACAACTTCAATATTCTTGCTTCCAAAAGGTACAGAGAACTCTTTAAATAGACCCTAAACTAATAACTAATTAACTTTCATGATAACATGTTCAGCATATCTAGCTGAATTTTCTACCAAGTAATAAACAAACAAATGACACGTGCAACAAGATCGAAACTTACTCTAAAAGGCTGGAATTAATTGTGACTTGAAAGATAACTTCCTACTGAACTGAATCATGGCCCAACTGGCCCCACTGTTTGAATTATCCTAACAGTAGTCTCACCCATCTGCATTTGGCTGGCTTTTATGTCTTTGCAGCCCCACAAAGAAGAAAGGTTAGAAAAATGACAACATTTTCCCTCTTTTTCTTTGCCTTCTTGGAGCTTGGATGTTTCATTTTAGTTCTAAATAAGCATCTTGTAGCATATCTAATCTAATAATATTTTTTTCTTGAAATATGGTAATCTTGTAAATAAAGAACACAAGAGTCCAAAAGAAAAAAAAAGAAAAGAAAATGTTGAACAGGTTGAGCTCAACAATCATAGTCAATTAAAGCAATGAACCCATAAAATACAACGAGGAAGAGGCCTGCACTTCAAAGAATTAGCATATGAAAGAAGTTAAATTTTGGAAGTTGTAACGTTCTGCTTGATTATCTATTAAGGAACTAGTCAAACACATTAAAAGCCTTCAAGGTGGATGCACATTTATATCATTATTGTTGTGAAACTAACAAATTCAGGAACAAGAAAACAATTGGCAAGTAGAGAAAACATAAAGAAAAAAAAGAAGAGAGGAACACAAAGCACAGAAAGAGATTTACATGTTTGGTATCCTACATCCACGAGTTAGAAGAGAAGAAATCCACTAAAACAATAGAGATTACAGTTAAAGTGTCCACAGCCTTCCTCACCAAACCCTAGCTCCCAGTACACCCAAAGTTCCCTCTCTCCATATCTCACACATTCTCCGGGTTTCTTTTCTTGTCTCTCAAGATACAAGTTTACTTTCTGTGCAAGAAGATACAAGGGTATTTATATGAGAAAACCCTAAACTGGGTCAGCCCCAGAAAGTTGTTGTGTAGGGGTGGACATGAATTGAGCTTTTCATGAGCTATTTGAGCTCAACTTATGAAAAGCTTGATTTGGCTCAGTCTAAACCAAGTTTTGAGTTAAGCTCAAGCCCAATGAAGCTTGTTTCGTGATGCTTGTGAGCTTAATCAAGCTTCGATATATATATATATATATATATATATATATATATTGATTTACTAACAGCAGCTGTCATTGAGAGTTCTCCAGATATTTTCATGGACAAGGACGATTCCAATGAAAATTCCTGGAGAGTCATTAATGAGTTGCTAGATCTTTTCTTGCCTAAACAGGTAGCAAACGCCCTTTGGACCTCTAGTTCTTAGCCTCATATTATGTGCTTCTCATAGCCGCAGACTCTCCCTGATTCATGGTTACTTTACACCTTTGAATGTCTACAAGCATTTGAGATGTGATATTTTTCAAGTAAGCACTCCATGCAATGTTGATATTATCAAGGATATATATTCTCATATATCTGATTTTTTTTTTTGCAGGTTCTTTGGTCTGAATTGGGTAGTGAATGGCATTGCTTTCCATCATCTTTCTTTATCCTTGGCTACGTTGGTGAATTTTGTTGGTTAGGTGATGGCTTCCAAGGCCTCCTTCCATTCCCATTCAATTCTGTTTTGGGTGGTACTGCAGCTGCATCACATTATTCCAATAACAAAAGCAAGGCATCTGATGAGCAATATTTAAATATCCCACTCCCTTCTGAGACAATTCATTTATTTTGCACACTTCACTCTCCAGGTTGTTGGTTTGACCTGAATCTGGGCCGCTAAACAAGTTCAGTTTAGAATGGAAGTTGCACCCTCATCCATGGTGCATATTGGATTGGGCATATATATTATGCTTTTTTAGGATTGATTTTGTGGTACATTTATTGACTGCTTTAATTATGTTGAATTTCCTGAAAATCAAGGCCTAAACAACACATCTCATTGCATCCTGATCAATCTGATCCATCTTATTTTATTTTGGGTTATGATTTAGTGAGTTTTTGGCCAAGCTTGCTTTAGGTTAACTGATCATCTTGGATTTGGCTATGTTTTGACAGTTACAAATTACTATGTTGTCCACATTCACTTGGCCCTAACCCAACCAAACCTTTTCAAGCTGTGCCTTTAATTCTGATTTTTCTTTTGTCTTATAGGTCCTCTTATGTGAATGATCTTCCCATATATTCAATTCTTATTTAATCCGAGGTTACAGCTCAGGGATGTTGATGCCAGTACTTTCCTCACTGAATTACAACTAAACCGAACTTACCCTTCTTGTGGAAGTGACCTTTCAACATGGAAGGTAAATATCTGTTTGAGAAGGGTATCTATTTTCTTCTTTCAATACCTCCGCCATGATTATGATTATATGATTACTGTGTGGGTTTCAGGTTGTTGCTGAAATACCTTTCCTGGACAGGGCGCTTTCACTTCCTTTGTGCCGGTCATTCTTCATCCCACATTCATGGCAGCACAAAAATGTATTTGGCATGTACAAACTACTGAGGAGAATACCAAAGTGATGTAGGATTGACAATAAAATGCTACTATGGAAGAACAGTTCTTATCCAACTTTTCTGGTTTTGATTGAGGAATGTGGTTAATGACCATGAAGGTGATCTAGCCCTACTTAAGTACATTGATTTGGCCAGCTTAATCGTTGTAAACTAGCATTTTTCTTACATAGTGGCCAGTGTGTTTAATCTTAAATTTTTAAAAATTAGATGGTTTTTAGGTCATCGATCTTCTATGCCTTGGCAAACGTATGGCATCAGCAATGGTTAGTCTAATCAGAAAATTTTAGGTTAATTGATGAAAAGGGGGCTCCTGGTATTTATGATACTTGAACGGTTGAACCATTAGTTTTTTTATCCACTTTCACCTAATTTATAACTATGTCTTTATTTAAAAAAAGTCAGGATTTTCATATTGCATTATTGCATGTATTTGTTCCTAGAACCTGTTTGCAGTTTGTCACCACATTCTTCTGCCTACCAACGGAAAAGATAACAACTGAATTTCGATCATGTTATGTCTTGTATTGCCACTTGATGTGAAGGCGGGTAGTGGGATAAACAGATCAGTTGGCTGTTACCCAATTGCAAAAGCAACATCATACACATTATTCTGGTCCATCCAAATAGGTGGATGGGAATTGTCTGAGATTCACTCGTGGCCAAGCCAATTTGCTGGTTCACTTTTATGAGCATCGTTCTGCATGATCTCGCTAGAGTAATCCTGTAGGAACGAGATCAATAAGTTACATCTTGTGGGGGCCATTCCTTTTAGGGATTTTCCTCTATAAATAGCCTTTTTTGCATGAAAAGTTATCTTGTATATTGGATTCCAAAACAGAAAACAAGAAAATATGAGAGACAATGGAGCTAAAGTGGTGACTGTATTGAGAGCAAGGAGGGGATGTCTTAGATTGGAATGAGGTTCCATAAGAAGCTTTAATATCTGAAAGATAAAATTAAGGAATGGAATCTCTTAGAGTTTGGGAGGGTAGAAGAAAGAAAAAAAAACTGTGATTGCACAAATTGAGCGTTCGGATTTGAAGGGAAGGGATGTCTTACAGAAGAGGATAAGGAACAAAGGTGGAGGCTGCGGAAACAATAAGAGGATTATCTTCTTAAGGAGGAAATTAATTAGAGAAAAAATCAAGATGTAAGTGGTTTAAAGAGGGGGATAGGAATACTAAATTCTTTCATGTAGTGGCAAATGGAAGGAGAAAAAATTTCATTTTAAGCTTGGAAATTGAAGGGGCAACTTTATCAAATCAAAGAGAAACTGCTAGAGCCTTTGCATATCACTTTATATTTATCTTTAGAAGACCATTGAATAATCGGGTGTGGATTAAGGGATTGGATTGGCCAAACTTAAGGGGTGAAGAAAGAGAGTGTTTGGAGAGAAGATTTGATTTGGAGGAGGTAAAAGAGGCAATACTTTCCATGGATAATTCAAAGGAACCAAGACCATGTGGCTATACAATAGCTTTCTATCAAGAATGTTGGGAGATTTTGAAAGAGGATCTGATGATGGTGTTTGAGTAATTTCATAAGAGAGGAGTGATAAACCCGGGGTTGAATTCCACCTTCATTACCTTGGTTCCCAATAAGAGAGAAGAAAACCATCCAAGGGACTATAGGCCAATCAGCTTAGTAAATAGCCTATACAAGATTATTCAAAAGGTGTTGTCCCTTAGAATTAGACAGGTGCTTCCTACCATTATAGCTAATAACCAAGGATCTTTTGTGAAGGGGAGGCAGATAACTGATTAAATCCTCATAGCAAATAAGTGTTGAGGATTTCAAAAGATTGAAGAAAAAATGGGCGGTTTGTAAGTTGGATTTAGAAAAAGCTTATGATTTGGTAGATTAGTCGATTTTGCTGGAGGTGACAATTAATTTTGGGTTTGGAGATAAGTAGTGCAACTGGGTGATGGGGTGCATTAGGACTTGCCACTACTCTGTCTTGGTGAATGGGACAGTAGTAGACTTCTTCTCGGCTATGAGAAGAAGAAGACAAGGAGACCCCCTTTCTCCTTTTTTTGTTCACATTGATTACAAAAGTGTTGGGGAGATTAATCTCTAGAGTTGACTCTAGAAACTTAAATAGAGGTTAGAGAGTTGGAAGGGAGAACATACCACTCGCACACTTACAGTTTGCAGATGATACAATATTTTTTTGTGAAGAAGAAAATTTGGATTGGATTAGAAATTTGAAGGTCACTATACAATTCTTCGATTAAATATCAAATCTTAAAGTGAATTTTGAGAAAAGTTGTATAGTAGGAGTAAATTTGGGGGGAGAGGGAGATACTTGAATGTATAGATATTTTGTAGTGTGCAATGTCTAATTGGCCCATAAACTACCTTGGCTTGCCTTTGGGAGATAATCCTCAAAAATGAGGGTTCCAGACTCTAGTTGTAGAGAAATTTGAAAAGAGACTTGCCTCCTAGAAGAAAAATTACCTCTTTCTTGGGGGGAGAATCACCCTAATAAGATTTGTCTTAGTTAACTTGCCTATTTATTATTTGTCGATCTTCAAAATTCTGGCAAAGTGGCTAGTAAGTTAAAAAATTAATGAGAGATTTCCTTTGGGAGACATGGGAGGAGAAAATGGACCATAGGGTTGGGTGGGAAGTGGTAGCAAGAGAGATGGAGGCCTTGGCATTGGGAATATAAGGAAGTGGTGTGCAGGAGCAAGAGAGATGGAAGCTTTAGCATTTGGAATATATGGAAGAGAAATTTGGCACTACTTGGGAAATGGTTCTGGAGATTCTCACTAGAAAAAAAAAAGTTGTGGACTAGGATAGTGGGTAGTATTCATGGGCTTTCTAAGAATGGATGGGATTCTAAGATTCTGGCTAGGACTACAAGGGCATCACCCTAGAAAGCAATCCAATCTATTTTGCCATTATTCTCTCCATGGATCAGGTATGACTTACACTCGGATAATCTCATTAAGGAACATGTTTGGGTTAGAGATAGTCCTTTAAAAGATTAATTTCTAGCACTCTTTGCTATTTCTACTTTTAAGAATAGACCAGTATCCTCTTTCCTTATACCTTTTAATTTGAATTTTGGCTTTGGTTGGAACTTGGGTTTGAGAAGAGATATTAGGGATTCTGAAAATGGAGAGTACCTTGTCTTTGTTATCTATCCTTAAGGGGGTTTTTCTAGAACCAACAAAGGTAGATAGTAGAATTTCAACCCTCTCTCCTTCAGGTTACTTTACTATTTATTCCTTTTTTAAATCCCTGGCACAACCAATTGTTCCCTTTGGTTTGTCTTTTCCTGTCAAAAAGGTGTGATGTGAGTCTATTCCTCCGAAGGTTGGGAGTTTCTGTTGGGAAGCCTTTTTGGAAAGAATATGCATAAGTGATTTGCTTCAAAGAAAGAAGCCCAATAGATGTTTGTCTCGTCACTGGTGTGTCCTCTGTAAAGCTGATGGTGAGTCTAGTGTTCACTTACTAATCTCGTGTTAATTTGCAAAATATATTTGGGATTTGTTTGCTTCTTGGTTTGGGTGCAGGAGGAATCCTCCAATGAATGTGCAAAGCTTGTTTACTTCCCTTCCCTCCAACTGGCCAACAAAAAGGATGAAGATTATGTAGAGATGTGTTAAGGCAGCCATATGTTGGACTATTTGGGAGGAAAGAAACTCAAGGATTTTTTTCAAAAAAGGAAAGAAGCAGGGAAGCAATTCTACAGGTGACTCACATAAGGGTAATTCAATGGCTTAAAACTTTGGATATATTTGCAAATTTCTCAATGGATGGTTTGCTTAGAAAGTGGAAAGAAATTACAAATTTAGCTTCAATTAGGATGGTCTTAAGTTTCCATTGGAACCCTCCACTTCTCGGTTTTATCAAACTGAACTTTGATGGCAGCAGTATGGGAATTTAGGGCCCTCTAGAATAGGGGGAGTACTAAGGGATGAAAAAGGGTTTATAATAGCTTTGTACTCTGGCCCAATTGGAGTTGGAGACTCTCTGAGGGTAGAAATACTAGCAGCTCTGGAAGGGGTACAAAGGTTTAAAGATCTAAATGTCAATGAACATAGAAGGAGACTCTGAAACTGTACTAGATTGGTTAAATGAAGACACCTCTAGGCTTTGGAACTATAGCAATGGAAAGAGGAAATTAAAATGGTTTACTAGGGACATAGAAGTTCGGTGCAAATGGGTAAAGAGAAGTGCAAAATATGGTCAATATAAGAGTGTTATGCAACTTGTAAGCAAAGCTCAAAATATTAATATGATCGATATTTGGTGAAAACCCCCTCAGTTATTTTAGACTTCGATTGATTTGTTATAATTTATGTCATCATTCTTATTTTACAGTTTAAAGTCATGGTAAAACAATTTCAAGAAAGTGGCATATGACTAAACTTCACTTAATAGGACAATGTAGTATGGAATATATAGATGATTTAAGTGATAATACAGGCTAAACATGAGAGATGCAAATACAAGACAAGTGAATCGGTGAACCATCCACTTAGAAAAATTGATTCATCCTTTGGGTTGGATTTTAAAATTGATAGAGATTAAGTGCTAGTTTGGGAGGGCTCCTATGTAGGGATGGAAATTTCTATCCTATGTGGTGGGTACCCACCCCTATCTTCTCCGACGGGGTGGGTTTTTTTGTTTGAAGAATTGGTTTTGGGATTCTACAACCTGTATGGGTATGGGTAAGGTATGGCATTAGGCTAAACCTGACCCTCCCCAATCTGCATAGTGTTAGAAAGCATATAAACTTTATGTACTAGGTCTTGAATTTAATAATATTTTAAATTTTACATGAAGGATAATGGATAATTTATGTGTTTTTTAATACCTTAATCAAATAATTGAAATTTTTGTTGTTTATTTGCATTATTTTACTTAATTATTACTTTCATATGACAATAAATAATAGGAAATTAGATGTGAGTTCTAAACTCAACTCGCCCCTACCCTTGAATATGGGGAGAGTAGGGTCGGGGAGAGTCGGGGAGAGTCGGGGAGAGTTGGATTCTTAAAATCCAGCCCACTACAAATCTTGAGGTGGGTACGAGTTGAGAGGTTTAGGGAGGCGGGTAAGGTTTAGAATTTACAAAACCCTCCCTGAACCTTCCATGTTGCCATCCCTACTCTTAGGACATGGCTTTTAGCATTCCAAGTTGGACCCACATGGAGACCTTTGAAGCTATGTCTGGTAAAAATTTGGAAGGCCAATTTGGGTATTTTGGTCACTAGAATCTCAATTGTAACATGAAGCTACTCTGAGCAGCTGATCCTGAACATGGATGCTCAACCAAAGTGGCTCAGTTAATACAGCTCACCGCAAATGCAATTTCCAAATAATGCATTAACAAATGTTAGTCCTAGACTCCCAACTATATGTTTTTTGTTTTTTTTTTTTTGGCTAAATTACAAGGACCCTCCTATACTATGGGGTCAGTTACAAAGACCCCCTGCACTTTTTTTGTGACAATGACCCCCAAACATTGGCCATTATACAAAACCCCCCTCTGTTAGCATTCTATCAGTTAACTTTGAATAAGATTCTCATATGATTGTTTAAAGTTTTCTAAATGCCCAAACTACCATTTTCTAATTTATTTTACCTTTTTCTTTAATTTATGAAATCATCTTTTTTTTTACACTTTATATTCTTTTCATACTTGAGTGCTTGCCTTGGGACCAAAATGATGATGTTGGTTAACTCGGTTAGGATTAGAAGAATAGAGGAATGGAGAGAAGAACAAAGGAATAAGCAATCATTGTAAGGGTCCTTGTGTTCACTAGAGAGACACTCAAAATGCCAAAACTCCTAAGACCAGACACAACAACCTTTTTGCTCTCATTTTATTAGTAAAAGAAAGCTTCTCAATCGGCCTTTAGTTATTGCAAAAGAAAAGATGCAAAAAAGATTAAGCAACTACAATGGTTCATTCTAACTTCTAAGTTTAACTAGATTAAATTGAAGAAAAATACATAAAAAGAGGAATGTGGCTTCAGGGAGTGAAATAGAGAACTCATAGAGCTACAAAGAAATTTGATTAGTACAATGAAATACAAACTGTGAAAGATATGAAGATGGAAGAATTGGAACAATGTTATATAGTGCATGAACTTCGATAAGAATTGATAACTGTCAACACCTTGAAGGCTATAAGGAAGTTATAATCTTTGAGGAAGAACATAAAGAAAACTCAGAATTGGCTAGAGCCTAGATTCTAAAAATAGGAAGCTTCAAAGTAGAACAACCAAATCTCAATGAACAAAACAACATCAACGAAAAGACTAAAACTAGAATTAGAAAAGACCTAATACAAACAAACGATGGCAAAGGATGAAGAAAAGAAGTTATACCCTTGTTAAAAGGACCTACATCAATATGATTACAATCAAAGAATTGGGTATAGAAATGAGGCATTTATAGTCACACATTTCAAAAATTACAGTAAGCACCAAGTACAAAAGCCTGGGTGAATCAAACATTATAGAGATTTTAAAACTTGAAGTACTTATAAAATGAAACGTAGGTCACTCAAACTCTAAGAGTTTTTAGAAAGAAAGAAGTAAATATATGTATGTTACCTAAAATGAGATGTGAAAAGTGTGTTTGATGGGAAGGGGAGGAACAAAGGAGATTGGACTTTGCTCTCTTCATAGCTCAGCGTACAGAAGAGTAAAGCAATTGGCATGCTTAAATAGAGAAAAAGAATGGGTTGTTAGGCTTCATCTAAAAAGCCCTGAATATAAAAATGATAACACAACCAATTAACTTGACACCAGCTCAGATTCTTAGAGACAAAGAGCAAATGAGTTAGCCACTTCAACCAACTCCCATGTAATATGATAATTGGTGTTGATGGTTGTATGTATTATAATCAAACAGTAATAGTGCCGACCTCCCTTCCCAAGTAAAAGTCCCAACCAAAACTTGATCATTCTTACTGTGATAATAGTATAGCTATCACTTTCTAAATTCTAACTACTAGCATTGATGAGTCTTTAAATGCTCATCCTCATTCCTCAACCAAATAGGAATTAGATAGAAACAAACTACCCATAATATATTATATTATATGTAGAATTGCACAATCAACGATGGGTAATGGGCAGCACTGTCCCTTGGATGCTGGTATTGCTCACCATCTTATATACATATATGTATATATATATATATATATATATATAAAGCAAAAGGAGTGCTTTCTCCTTTCTCTATTTGGAATCTTATTGTTGTAGTATTATAGTTCACTTTAAATCAATGACTTGCACGTGTGAACAATCCTAGTGAAAAAAATATATATTTTTTCATTACATGAGAGACAAGTGTCAATACTCTATCTCTCTCTCTTTTGACTACTTTTCTCTTTTGGTCTTTCTTTCTTCAACCCTTCTTCCCACTCCCCCTATCTATCTTCTCGTTCTCGCTGTCCATTTTCATCTCTCTCTGCCTCTCTCACTCCCTGATTTAGTAATAAGCGAGAACGAATAGTTACACTGAATGTTCTCCAACGCATGGGTTTCTTCATCTACGGCAATGATTTTTTGTTTACGATTCGATTTGATGAAGGTTTGAGTGTAAAAACAGTCAACCAAAGGAGCTTCCATCGAGAAGAACTCGACCAAACCCCTTAGAGCAGTAGATTGATGAAGAGGGGCTTCACCCCATCTTCGCTTTGAAACCCTCTCTCTCTCTCTCTCTTCTTTCTTTCACTTGCAAAGCATCCATAATAGCTTCTTGGACTGATGCAGTGTTTCACCTTTGTTACAGGGGGGAATACGGAATGAGTGACTATAGAGTATGGCACTCCAAGCCCAACAAACAATGACTGCATTGGAGTTTTTTCTCCTGTAAATTTCAGGTGAACAGATTGCATGGTAGTTATTTTTCACCTAAAAAGAGTAATCTAATTTGATTGAGCATAAAAATTATTTTTTAAAGACTTAAAGTTGTCAAATACTTTGATTATTATGCTTTCATTATCTCTAATACTCCTAATAAAAGGGTATTGCAATTCCAAATTGTTTCAGTGCTTCTCTTTGTCATGCGGAAAACAATAGAGTTTCTCCTCCATTATTGTATACTACACCTATTAAGGTAGGTCCTACCTCGATTTGTCTTACTATTACCATGCATTTCTGATGTAAAACTTGGGTTTTCAGGGAGTTGAGCTCAATCGTGCTTTTCTAAGCTCAGCTCAGGATCATGCTCTATGGGTTTCACTTAGAAGTCTTAGATGGTCATGGGCCTCCTGGCTCCTAAGAACATCTCATTAAAGAGCTAGGCTTAACTTTCATGGGCCTAAATTTGCAAGATTATGAAGCCCTTCATCCATATAATAAGCCCACTTGTACTATATAAGAATGATGTTTTTATAACCTTTATAGTTTTATGTGATGATGCATGTAGTACCAATTTGCAAACTACTCAAATGGAGTTTATTTGACTTTTTTTACACTATTCACTAGTGGATTCTGTAGTGTATGACACTATTTAAAACTCACAGAAAATAATGTTGCATTCCTTTGTTTATTGATTTAAGAGTTTTGTTTGCTTCCTTTATAGACTAATTATTTGGTTACTTTTGCTTTCCCAATAGGCTCAATTCTAACCAGTTTTTAAATGTATTGTTGTTGATGAAATAGCCGAAGTTGTTGGCAATTTCAAATGCAATAGCTTTTGCAAATCCAAAGACACCAGTTTACCCATGCTTGACCCAAGGCAAAGCATGGAACGAAGTATGCCAGTTCCTATTTCTTATTTATTACTTAAACTTGGGATTATTCAATCAAACACAAACTGGATTTTCTCTCATGGCATTCATGGGAATTTTTTTGTTATAAAATATTTTGAATAAACTCCCATTAATTCTCCCACTAATAAAAGGACAAAGTAGGACTATTTTTTCCTTGATACTAACAACTTTTTTTCTTATATTCATTGTTTCATTTTCTTTTCTTTCTTTGAGTCCTATTAATTTGGTAAGAATGTGATGGGCCACTAATGATGTGTATATTTTATACTTGATAGTTGACACTCAGATGACTGTAACTTGGACAAGCAGGTACAATATCAATGAGGCGGATCTTTTATTGAATGAGGTAAGCAAGGAGGAAACCAAATGCGTTCACCAGCTAGGACACTGAATTTCAATCATAATAGCACGTGTGGTATGCAAACTTCCTCTTTATCCTCTTGGAGTATTTTCCTTGCATTTACTCAAAATTGATGCAAAATGTGGATTCGATGAAGGTGTATCAACCTTGTTTTGTTGATACATATTCAAATAAAACAATGTAGTTGCATAAATAAAAGCAAAAGATTTTGTTATTTAACCTTCTTTATGACTATGAATACTATATGTGATATTAAACTTCAAGGCTAAAAGCCTGAAACACATGGTTTATGGTTAAAGAGATAAATACACATGATTGACAACTCAGTCAAATAAGGAAACAATGATTTATCCACAAATTATGACAAAAATTAACCTTTTCATGGAGCATATTCCACAACCTTGTTATGTTGCAAAATACATGTTGGGTGAACTCTTACTATGAATCCCTTTGATCTAAGATGAATGCTACCTGACGTAGGACAGGTTAGGGGATCTTACAATTTTTTTTTTTTTTTGATCTGGTGATGGGCTTTTTGGGTTGGAGGGGTTTTGAGTGATTAATGATGAAGAATAGGGATGGAGAAGTAAAACTTGTTGATATGGTAAATTGCAATGAGATCATAGAAGCGATAGAGAGTACACTTTTTGAATAAGTGTATTTATATAATGCAAAAAACCATAGTTACATGGGCTCACACCTATTGAACTATAGTGCCATTCTAGTTTGGTAGAAAGTAGCAGGTTGTGTCTGGATTTGAAAGAAAACATGCAATGTCAATAAAATTGTTTCTTAGCTAATGGGAATTTAGTTGCAAAAGACTCATGTTGTTTCCTCTGAAGAAGACTTTTATCTTTATAATAGGGTTGACGAAGAGAGATAGGGAATGACTTTTATGCATATAAGAGAGAGAGAGAGAGGGGGGGGGGGAGAGAGAGAGAGAGAGAGAAAGATCCTTGAAGAGACTTTCGGGCATACTCAAATACAAAATAAATATAGGTAACCTATTTTTAAACGACGGATCTCAATAACAATAACAAACTTGGTAATAGGCCATACTCTCCAAGTCTTCTATTTAAAACTACAGTGGCTAAGCTACCTCCTACAATCAACTCCATCTTCAGATAAACACGACACCCATGTAACTAATTGTTTATTGAAATAATAGGTGATTTACATACATTCATATATTATGAGTGCCTTCTTTTTATAAATATATTATGAATGTCTATGTGAATATTAGTTCTCTAAATTCAGTTGCCATTTGTTAATCTAACTATTTAGACCATTTTTTGTACATAGGAGGAAATTGTTACTAGCAAAAGATTGGTGAAGCCATGGTTGGTATTCCATATCTCAAAAAATGCACATCGTTCTACAGAAATTATATAGAGATTCACTTCTCTTTTGAATCATGGCAACATGAGGATACCTGATTGAAAGGTTCAAATGACAAGCAATCATGTTTTAGATTGTTGTGTTCTTTACCCCCTTTGAGAACCATTTTGGAATTTTTGTAAGTTATATAGTTAATATCTTCTTTTATGGAAATATTAGGCTATAGTTGTTTTAACGTCATAGAGGTGAGAATGAGACCTACACAAATGGAAATATTAGGCTGCAATTCTTTCTTTTTCCAGTGAATAATCTTCTTTATCCTTTAGAAACTTGTATTAATCTTATTAAAGGAACACATCTTTATATATTAACTATTTTTTCTTTATTCTATATTATTTCTATTATGAAGAATCAAGAACTAGGACTACCAATGTAATTGCTATCAATTTTCTTCATTTTTTACTCTCCCAATTATTCAGTATTATTCGCCCGTGCTTAGCACAGGCACCACTCACTAGTGCATCATTATTCCATAACTGTTGATCTTGGATAGTGCCAATCATCAGATATTCCATGAAAATAAAACCATGACAGTAGCTCTAGTCGATTTTGTCTCACACGCACACTTGACACTCCCCCCACTTCTCATTTTCGTCTCTTTCCTCTCTTTTTCTCTCTTAAAATAAAATAATTCGTAGGATTCAGGTTTTATTGCGGGAATGATGAGATGTTCCGCACTACACTCATTGCATTCTTTGTGCGGCATGTATGCAGCCATTAAAAGAGGCTTACAATGACAAGATGTCACCAATGAACTTATTGGAGATTTTTTCCTTTTCTGACTATGATCACTAGTGAGAAAATCATTTTTTTTCCTTTCACAACAAAGATTAAAGGTATTTTTGGGTCAGTTAGGTTTTAAGGGAGAATGGCAAGAAAAGGAAAATAGAGAAAGTTTATTGGGGTATTTTAGTAATTTAATGCCTTACATCATTTGACTTAATGGCCAATGGAGTATTTGTCGCAACACAATAGTTTGGGGGGTCTTTATTGCAAAAAAAGTGCAGAGTTTTTGTCACTGACCCTATAGTGCAAGGGGGTCTTTGCAATTTTACCTTTTTTTCTTTTCAGCAAAGGATTGCTTTTACACTCGAACTTATGTAATACGTTTCAGACTTCTCAATCACCCAAAGATTTTACCATCACAATAAGGTTGCATTTGGCATTCCTTATGTTAAGGACTTATCTTCGTTTTGTAGTTAAAAACTCAGTGTGAATAGGGGCATTTTAAATGCAAAAAGGAGATAAGTCCTTAAAATTAAGGAATGCTAAATGTTGCTAAGTGTGAATAGGGGCATTTTATATACTAAAAATACTAAAAATTTAAAAAAAAGCCAACAATTATTATGGTGGATGGCAAATTGACAATCACAAGTCAATAACATTGCCCAAATTAGTCTTATTATTATCTAATACATTGTGTGAGTTTTATATTAATATCTTATTAAATTATTGTTTACTTCCAAGTCTTTATATAGCATTATATATAGCAAAAACATTATTTTATTTCAGGATCTAAATATAAAGATGAGCTATGAATGTCTCATATAGGGATGCAAATGGATCGGATTGGATTTGAATTATAGGGTATATTTGAATCCGATCCGACACTATTCGTGTCAGATCCGATCTGATCGGATCTTATAGGACTCAATCTGAATTCAAATCCTAACGGTTAGTCGGATCTTCATATTTGATCGGATCCGACTTGTTTTATTTAAAAATTAATAAATTTTTAAAAGAAAAACAAAATATAATAATTTAAACAAAGTAAAAAACAAAATATAGTAATTTAAATAAAGTAAAAAACAAAATATTTATGACCACCAACTTCGGCAACCATTGACCCGAGGATCACACTGACCACGAGAGCTCGAACCTGCATGGTATGTTCTCCCTTATTCACTCATATCACTTATTCGCTCATATCAATTAATATTTATACTAATTCATATTAATTATTTCATATATATAATTAGTATTAATTATTTACATTATTGTTATTATTATTATAAGTAATTATAATTAACAATATTATTATAATAAATACTATTATTATTCTCCAATAAATATTTCATTTAGTGAAAGTTAAATTATAAAACTTTCAATTATTCAATATTGTTAAACTAAAAGAATTATAAAAGAAATTATTATTTCTTGAATTAACTAAAAATCATAATTATAACAAATTAATTACTTAATAATAATAATCATAATAATGATAGTAGTAGTAGTAGTAGTAGTACTTTAATATTATTGGTTTCAAAATCAATACACACATAATAAGAATATATTATTAATTTATTAATAATACTGATTATTATTAAAAATGTTAATAGCAAAATTTAATTACTTAAAATTATTTGATAAAATTACCCATTTTAATTCGGATAGATAATTAATTATTAATGTTAATTTCTTAAAATTATTATTTATTGAATAATTTTAATTACTCTTTGGTTAACAAACTTATTTTGAATAATTGGTTTTTTATGTTCAATAATTTTTTTTGCAAAAATCCAAATAATTTTTCATTTGCAATGCTAACCATTTTATTTTTCTCTTATTCAATTTTCCAAAAGATTAGAAAATAAATTAATGATATTTACCTATTTTTATCAAATTATGTATTTATCAAGTTGTTGTCATTGATGATGACAATGATGATGAGTCAACTTTTTGAAACAGAGGGGTACTAATAATAACTAATGACTTCTAATTAATTAATTCTAGCTATTAATTACTAATAATAATAACTCACTGATGATAGTGCGCGATCTGGATACTCCTAGCTGGAAGATGATTTGAACGCTAGTCGCATGGCGAGTTGGACCAAGCTGCAAGATAATTGATCAGAGAACTCGGGGAGGTCGCTCCGATGCTTAAGTTAGTACTATATTATGGATGCGAGCTGAATACTTGAATGCTAGAGTGCTTGTGAGAAAATAATCGCGCGTACCTTCGCTTTGAGGATTGATGCCCTTATATAGTTGAGTAGTCGTGAATCTTACAAAAAGGCTCCAGGATCTCCAGGCTGCGTAGATAAGATCCATTCCATTTCCGAAGGAGAGCAATGCGCTAGTTGATAAGGTTTATCAATTCCCTCCGATTCGGGCGGAGTGAGGATGACTCTTGTTAATAAACGCCGTGATCCCAAGGAATTCGAAGTCTGTTGGAGAAGCTCCTAGAGTCGATTACGTGGTGCTTCGGTTCTTTGGCCCCAAACTTGCACCTCAATTCTTTGGCTCCGAATTGGATTAGGTACCGAGGTGCTCAAGACCCCGAGCTCCCGAGTTGCTGGCGAGGCTCCCTTGCTGAGTTGTCATCCTAATGGCTGATCGCATCCACGTGTACTTCGGTTGCTAGGTTGGGCTAACTTACCCCCCATCAATTGCCCCCCACTCCCCGTACCAAGGGTCGCAACCCCGGTGTGGGGAGTTCATGGTCAGTGCAAGTAGGTTGGCCTGATTTCTTCTTGGTTCACCTCCCAGTTTTTTGGTCGGACCGGTGTAACCCATGTGGCTCAGTGGAAAAAAACCAGATTGCGTGTCAAGGACGCGTGGACTCGATGTGATTTATAAACTCCACGAACGCCAAAAACCGCGCTCAACCGAAATCTCTCCTCGAAGGGAGTGTGGCCGGTTTTCACGAGAACCGTAGGATCGCATTGATTTAAACCATCATTTCCTGGAAATGGTGGCTATAAATAGGGGGGACCCAGGTCCCCTTTTCTTCATCCTTCAAAGTGCATTCGAGAGTTGAGGTCGCGCATCCGTTCTCCAGCTCGCCTCTTGTATCCGGAGTAGTTCGCTTCCTCTTTCGTCTTTTGGTGAGTTCGCCTTGTTCCGCCCCTTTTTACTTCAAGTTCGCTGGTTCCCTTTTTGTTCATTATGTCTGGCCTTAGTTTAGATTGCCTTCTAGATGGGAGCGGTGAGTCTGCTAGGGCCGAGGTGGGTACCTCGGCACAGACCGTGGGACCTTAGGGGAAGGTTGATTGCTGATCTTGCCTCCTGGTGACGTTCATCTCGATGCTTTTCCCGGTGTTGCTGGAAGAATCCATTGAAATAAATTGAAAGCTAGAACTGCAACTGAAATTGGGGTGACCTTTTGATCGGTTCCCATAGACGGCACCAATTGATAGTGCGTGATTTGGATACTCCTAGTTGGAAGATGATTTGAACGCCAGTCGCGTGGCAAGATGGACCAAGCTGCAAGATAATAGATAAGAGAACTCAGGGTGGCTAACCCGGCGAGGTCACTTCGATGCTTAAGTCAGTACTATATTATGGATGCGAGCTGAATACTTGAATGCTAGAGTGCTGGTGAGCAAATAATCGCGCGTACCTTCACTTTGAGGATTGATGCCCTTATATAGTTGTGTAGTTATGAATCTTACGAAAAGGCTCCGGGATCTCTGGGCTGCGTAGATAAGATCAGTTCCATTTCCGAAGGAGAGCAATGCGCTAGATGATAAGGTTTATCAATTCCCTCCAATTCGGACGGAGTGAGGATGAGTCTTGTTAATAAACGTCGTGATCCCGAGGAATTCGGAATCCGTTGGAGAAGCTCCTAGAGTCGATTATGTGGTGCTTCGGTTCTTTGGCCCCGAACTTGCACCTCAATTCTTTGGCTCCGAACTGGATTAGGTACCGAGGTGCCTTTATGGCAAGGTGCTCAAGATCCCGAGCTCCCGAGCTGTTGGCGAGGCTCCCTTGCTAAGTTGCCATCCTAGTGGCTAATCGCGTCCATGTGTACCTCGGTTGCGAGGTCGGGCCAACTTACCCCTCATCAACTGATAATAACCAATTACTGATAATAATTACTACTAATACTTAATTGCTGATATTAATTTATTACTGATAATATTGACCATTATTTCAGAATGATAATTAATAATGATTTTCATAATGGTAATTAATAATTCGGAAATAATCATTTATATTTATATTAACTCATATTAATTATTTTGAAAATAAATATTTAATCTTAATTATTTACATTAGAATTATTATTAGAAATCATAATTCATACAGTTATACGAAATAACTAATTATATTATTATTATCAATAATTATAATTAATTATTAGTAATAATAATGATTTATGATAAAAATTAATTACTTATTGATAATTTATTCCTTATTTATAATAATGATAATTATTACTTTAGAATGTTAATTAATTAATGATAATTAATAAGTATTTTAATAATGTCAATTATTAATTGGGATATAATCATTTTATATTTATATTAATTCATATTAATTTTTTTATAAATATATAATTAGTGTTAATTATTTACATTATTATTATAAGTAATTATAATTAATGCTATTATTATAATTAATACTATTTTTATAAAAGCAATTATTATTTCATTAATTAACCAAAGAAATTAATTATAACAAATTATTTAATTAATATACACAAATTAAGTACATACATAATAAGAATATATTATTTCTTAATTTAGTTTGAAGTTTACAATCATTGTCAATACTCATTAATAGTTAGAATTACAATCGTTATTAATAAAGGAAATACTTTATTAATTACAAACTTGATTTAACTTTTAGTAACCAACCTAATTTAACTTTTAAAAAGAAATAACTCAAAATAGATTTATTAGATAAATAGTAAATAGCAAATAAAGTGGGTTATTATTTACCAATAAGATCTTATTTAATATCTTAAATCAAATTAAAAAAAAACTTAAATTAATAGTGGGTTTCAAATAAAATAAGTCAGAATAGATTGCCAATTACAAAGATGAAAGACCCAATTTTTTTTTTTAATTTAATTTTTGATAACTGAATAATAAACTTCAAACTAAATTATACACACATTTAGTTATCCCGTACTTATGATAAAACAAGAAATGACCTAACTATTAAATAATAAATAAAAGCAATGAAGTATTAAACTCTTTTTGTTATTTTAAACACAAATAAGTCGGATGTGAATAAGTCCGAATCTGATCCGAGTCCGACTAATTGATCCAGCTCCCATTTGCCAACCGAAATTCAGAACGGCTAACGGCATTCAGTCTGGTAGTGGGTCGGGTCAATAATTGCTGCCGAAATATATGGTCATTGAGTCCTTTAACTTTCCTTTCTCTTTACAAAACGTATTAATTTAACCGGGCTAAAGTTTGAAATTTTGAATATATATATATATATATTGAATGGGTTTTTTCTTTGTGGGAGCGGAGGACAGATAAGTACGTTGCTTATGTCAGTGAATTAATTTTCCATAATTCTGTACAAGCGATCCCAAAACCGAGTGACCTTCATGTAAATTTCCCAACATCAACCCGATTCGGATCCTCTGAGGAATATGACACGCCACATCAGCCTGAGATGTGGGACCTATACTATTGAGATGATGATGTGGCATATAGTAATTGGCTCAGTATTACGAATTATACAACTGTAGAGGATTCAAATTCGATTCAAACTCACACCCACCTGTCTCCATACTCTCCAACGGTCTATTGCCCAACTGTCTTCCACCTTTTTCTCCCCCCGCCCTCAACGAAACATTGCTCATTTCTTCTTTCTATGTTGTCCACTTGTCGTTGAGAGAAACGGTTAACAAAAGGAAAAGGCGCCTACTATAACGTGGCAGACTTCTATTGGTTACACTGCACAGGTGGAAGCTCCTTAGTGGCCTTGAAAAAGGGAATTTTCTACCCGCCACAAAAGGGAGGCTGCTGTGGAACCCTTGGGGCTCCACCGGTCCACCCCCACGAGGCCACGCGCTTTCTTTTCAGTTTCCTTGAGGACCTGTCTCGCCAGAAGCAAAGCTAAAGGCAAAAAGTCGGTGCAATTCCATAAAATAAAGTAATTCCTTCTTATCAGTTATCCCTCCCTCCCAAGTAAAGCTACTTTTCCTCTCTCTCTCTCTCTCTATAAATATATATGAGAGGCTCCAGCCCTCATTATTCCAACGCACCATTCTTCTTCAGTTCTTCTACTATTGCAAGACTGCAACTCAGAATACCTTACGGCCAACAAAGATTTCTAGCTTTCTCAACACCCAAAATGACGGTTAGCCTCTCTCTCTCTCTCTGGTTTACTGCATCAATCAACCTTCATTAGTAGGATGTTACTTCAAAGCTAAATTTATACAGGTCTTTGTTTGTGCACGTCTTTCCTTCTTGGTCTGTTTGGTGTCCACTGTTTCTCAGTGTTAAAAGTTTATTCCATACGTTTACTTCTGTAGTAGTAAAATGTTTTGAACAAGCCTGCTGGGCAGGTTGGATATACCAAATGATCCCAACAAACTTTTTTCTTTTTCTTTCGGGATTGAAACAAAGAAGACTTCTGATCAGACACACTTTTCCCATGATGACATGACCCATGCATTACCATCATCATCATCATCACCATGGGCACATATGAATGAAATACTAAGCTCTACTGTTTGGATTTTCAGGTTGTAGAGATAAGAGTTCATATGGACTGTGCTGGCTGTGAGAGCAAGATCAAGAAGGCTCTTCAAAAGATACAAGGTATGCACTATGCAGCACAGCTATACATAGAGATCCTCCCTTGTTTGGTTGTTCTTAAAGACTTGAACTAAAGTATTTCTCATATGTTGTATCAGGAGTGGATGAAGTCGACATAGACATAGCCATGCAGAAGGTGACTGTAACAGGATGGGCAGAGCAGAAGAAGGTTCTGAAGGCGGTGAGGAAGACGGGGAGGAGGGCCGAGCTGTGGCCGTATCCTTACAACCCGGAGTACCATAGCTACACCCAACAGTACTACTACAACCAACACCATTATCACAGCTATCCGTACACATATTATGCCTCCCAATCATCCTCCTACAACTACAGAAAGCATGGCTATGATGGCCATGACCATGGCTACTATCAACCCCCTCCATACTCCACCATCATTGATGAAAGAACTGGTGCAGTGTTTAGTGACGAGAACCCTAATGCTTGCTCTATCATGTGACCATCACCCATCCATCCATCCATCCATATCAAGATGCTAATGCTATACATCATATTTATATAATGACCAACCGAGGGCTGGCTCGTTGGTGTGTTGGCTGGTTTGTTCAAGCGTTGATGCCGAGTCGAATCAAAAGGGGTCAAAGGGAAACTAGAAAGTTATTATCAAAAAATATATATTTATATAATGGCCTATCTTGGATTTATTGATTTTTTTTGTTTTTTGTTTGATTTTCCTTTTTTTTTGTATTTTTTGTGTGGAAAAAAACCCATTAATGTAACATAAATTTTTTGTGAAATCGAATCCAATTTGGTTGTTTCAAGTATGTATTGGATAAATTCTTAGTTGGTCCAGTTCAAAAAATTAATTGAAGATGACTCACTGAAATGAGGTTAAAATTGAACGATCATGATGGTAGATTAGCCGTCCGATGAACCAAGAGAAGTGGGCTCCCACTAAAAGAGGACGAGCGATGGGCCCAATGGGTGTATCCTTTCAAACATACACAACCCTCCGAACCTCGTAACGGTCGTATTGCGTCGTTTAGTTCGTTCTTTAAATTTCCATCGTGGAGTTATGTTTTGCAGTCACAGCAAAACCACAGAAGATGACTCACAGAATCAGAGTCTCGTCTTTGTCGTCGGCCATCTCTGCTTCCTCATCGGCGATGGAGATACCCAGATGCAAGCATCGCCGGAGAATTCCCCCTCATCATGGCACGACTACCCATGAAAGCTATGAAACCGAAGCCTCCCGATCCGAATCCTCATACCCTTACCAACACGACGTCGACGATGATGACCAAGATGATCAAAACACAATATATAGTCAATCGGATTCTGTAACTGGTACACCCAGAAACCGGTTTGTTCCCCCTGAGTACGACTCTGAGTCCGAGTTCATTACTGAAAGCAGCGCTGTTGATCAATCGGCAGCCTCCCTGAACTTATCCATCAATTCGCCCAATCTCAAACAAGCCACAACCTCCACCACTGCCTACGTAAACATTGCCCCTCTTCCGATCTTCCGAGGAACTCCCGAAGAGTGCCCCGTCACCCATTTAAGCCGGTTCGCGAAGGTCTGCCGTGCAAACAATGCGTGGTCCATCGACATGATGATGAAAATCTTCCCTGTTACCCTCGACAACGAGGCTGCTCTTTGGTACGATCTCAATATCGAGCCGAACCCGTCTCTCAGTTGGGAGGAAATCAAGGTTGCCTTCACCCAGGCCTACCGTAGAACAGAGTTCGTCGACCAATTCCGATCGGAGTTAATGAAGTTAAGGCAAGGCGACGGAGAATCAGTCCAAGCTTACTATCTTAGAATGCTGTGGATACTGAGGAGGTGGCCAGACCACGGCATTCCCGACGGGCTACTGAGAGGGATATTCATCGACGGGCTGAGAGAAGATTTCCAGGACTGGATTGTTCCCCAGAAACCCAACTCGCTGAGCGATGCGTTCAGACTCGCCTTAACGTGGGAACAGGCGCAAAGCATCAGGGCTGCACGAAACAAGAAGAACGTGACGCTGTCTAAGTGCGGGTTTTGCGAAGGGCCGCACGAAGAACAGACGTGTGATATTCGGGAGAGGATGAGAGAGTTGTGGATTCAGAGTAAGGAGAAGCGAATGAGAGGAGGGCTGTCTTCACCGGCGGAGTCGTTGCCTAGCAATCCGGCGACGGTGAAGGAGTTTGTGAGGTCAGTATCGGCGGTGACAAGTGATGGTGTGGGGCAGATTGGAGAGGGAGAAGATAAAGAAGAGGGAGGGTTGTTGGGTGGGAAAAAGAAGGCACAGTGCCAGTGTTGGAAACACCAGTGCTGGAAGAAATTGGAGAGGAACAACAGTAGCATTGTTGCAAGAAATTCTACAGCTGAGTGAAATTCTCCTTTCCAATGTATGTATTTGGTATTAACTATTAAGATTATCAAATTGGATTGATTTATAAATTTCCGCAAATTACTGCCCATCTGCATTTTTTTATTTTTTATTCTACTTAAGGCTATGTTTGGTTTGATAGATTTTTTAGGTGTTGATGACATGGCTTTAGGCGAAAAGGGATATAACTTAAAAGCATGGTTTTGAAAATCGGGTGGGACAGGACGGTTGGACTAGTTGACCTTCGAATTGGACAAGCAATCGGTTAAGTTCTTGGGCCAAAAACCATTGATTTGGTCAGTGATTAATTGATCTGCACGATCGAACTATCGATCCAAAAAATAATTTTTTGCTGTTTTTTATTTTTAATATTTTTTTATTTTTTAAAATCAAAATAAACTGTCCATTTGATCCAAACGGTCAGACCATTATGGTCCAATTTTTAAAACCTTGCTTGAAAGGGCATCACAAAACATTAATTTGCAATTCAAAATGGTATAATATGGGTTTAATGAAAGGGGCTATTTGGTAACAACTGAAAATGGGCCTTTGAATGTGTTCTGAGTCTTTTCTTAGTTGTATTTGGTTTATTAAGTTGTTTTGACTCTATTTTAAACTAGCCAAAGATAAAATAGAGAAAAAAAGGCACCTAGAGGTTTTGACCAATTTCCAGATGTAAAACGAATTTTCATTAAAAAAATTAAGTACTAGGCCCTTTATGGCGTCTACAAAGAAACATTTACAAGTATTGGGCTTAGAACCTCAGGCCAAGGCCATTCAAAATTTAACAAATGCTTAACCCAAGCCTAACCAAGTTGCAGCCCTAATCACAGTTTATCACCACCAACAGAGTTTCTGTTACAAAGAGAACAGGTCTAAAAGTTTGTTGCATCTCTTAGATCTCACTGTCCATTTCAAAAGAGTTGATCTTCAAGATATTAATTATAGTCAAACAATCACAAAAAATCTGAATTCTGTCGAACTTTAAATGCTTAGCTAGCTTTATACTATGAAGGATAGCTCTCGCTTAAGAGAAAAGAGCAGACCAAGGCACTTCTCCCAAGGCGGCTGCTGCTACTACGAATCTACCACTAGGGGTAATCAACATGAGAGAGGATGAGCAAGGGGTAATCAAGAGACTCATCAAAAAATCAGTTTATTTCTTCTCAACCAGATGCACCAGCAAATAGCCACTAATTAATATATTAAAGAATGACTATAATTATGATTTTGAAAGAGAACTGTTCAAGATCCAAGAGAGAATCCATTGTTTGAAGGCGGAGTGATGGTTAGGATCCAATCGAAGATTTATCCTAAATCAAACTAGATTGTTCTGTACTCAAGCAAAAGAGGAGGACATGCTCAATAGTTTCAGGGCAGCGATGGCAAAGGGGACAGTTCAATATGCAATATGGACCCTTTTTGCCAGTATACTTCTTACTGGGATCCCATTATTAAGAGCTTTCCACATGAAAGACTTAATCTTTGGGTAGAGATGAGATTTCCAAACAAGCTTCCAAAGCTTTGTGTCAATCGAATCAACCTCTTTGGTATCTAAAGTTGAGTCATTCTTAGAGGATCTTGCTAGCCAATAGGCACTTTTAACAGAGAAATCTCTATATTTGGTAAGGGTCTATCAATACCTATCTTGATGGTCATCTGAAGGGGATATATATTTTTAAGATTTTTTATGACACCACTTCAGGAAAGAGGTCTCTAACAGTTTGAGTTTTTCAAGAATTTGAACTCTGATCAATAAGCTCACTCACCCAATTTAGAGAGAAGTTCTCAGGCTTGGAGATTGGTATGCTATAGTTTCTAATAGAGGGGATCCAAGGATCTAACCAAACACTTGGAAAATATTTAGCCTTGAGAGCAGTTATTCCAACACAAAGGTTATGCCGGACCCAATGAATCTTTTTTCTTTGAGCTGAATCACCCCAATAAAAGGTTGCAAATTGATTGCGGGAATAGAAAGCAAGACATTGAATAAACTGGGAGGGCTGACATAACATATTTAATTAGAACTTCTTTTCCTACAGGTGACAGATTTTGATTTTTCCAACCTTGTAACCTCTTTGTAACTCTATCAGTGATGAAGCCGAAAGTTTTCCTCCTCGATCTTTGAACTTCAAAGGGGAGACCAAGGTAGAAGACAGGATGCTCAACACATTTCATGCCAAGGCTTTGAGCCAGTAATCTCTAGAACCTTTCAAGGGTGTTCATACTAAATAAGACCTCAGATTTCTAGAGGTTTACCTTCTGGCCTGCAGCCTTTTCATACAACTCTAGCACATTCGGGATTTCATGAACTTCATTCAAATCCGCAAAGAAGAGGTGGGCAAGAGTTGGTGCATTGCGGTTGAGCTTAAAGCCAAAGACCTCATTGTTTCTGGCTTTAACCGCTAGAGAGGCAAAGAGAACTTCTAAAATCAGCAAGAAAAGATAGGGGAAAGCGGGTCACCTTGTCTTAGACCTCTAGAGGGCTGAATTACTTTACTGGGTGAGCCATTGATGAGTACTCTATAAGACACATTACTTACACATTGCATAACCTAGTTTCTCCACTTGCTACCAAACCCCATCTTCACCAATCAATGCCTCAAGAAAAGACCATTCTAATCTATCATAACCTTTCATCATGTCTAGCTTGAGGGCCATGTACCTACATTTGGATTTAGATTTCTTCATTGTATGCAAAGTTTCATTGTTCAGTAGAATGTTGTCATTAATTTGTCTACCCGAAATGAAGGCACTTTGATTTTGATTGATGAGTTTGTTGATTACCCCCTTAAGTCTATTATCCAAAACCTTGGCTATAATCTTATAAGGGGTATTACAAAGGTTGATGGGTCTGAATTGTGAAGCCACCTGAGGACTTTGTACTTTTGGGATGAGGGTGATGAGGGTATTATTGAGTTCCTTAAGCATCGTACTTGATTTGAAAAATTCATGAATTGCCTCTAAGACATCTTTGCCTACAATCTTCCAATACTTTTGAAGAAAGAAATTTGGGAGGCCATTCGACCCTAGAGCTTTGGATGGAGGCATCTAATTGAGTGCTTCCAAAAGTTCTTTATTTGTGGCTTGTTGATCCAACAACATACTTTCTTCTTCTGTGAGACAAGTAGTGATGTTGTTTAAGATCTCACTCCTACTATCATCTCCATTACTAGTAAAAAGATCATGGAAAAAAAAATAGAAGTGATTATCAATAGCCTCGGATTTTCTAATCCATCTTCCATCGTTGCCTTTTATTCCTAGAATGTTATTTCTACATCTTCTTTGGAGAGTGGAGATGTGAAAAAATCTAGTGTTTTTGTCACCTTGCTGAAGCCAAGTGATTCTAGATTTTTTTTTCAATAATTTCCTCTTTCTTGAGCTCATCATCTAAGCATTTTTCTATATCTCTAATTTTTTTTTAACATCATTTCTCATCACTAGACTGTTATTGGCTCTTCTCAAAACTTCCTCAGCTTTTTGTATGTTCTGAGATATATTCCCAAAAACTTTCTTATTCCAAGTTCTCATAGCGAAACCAATTGCACCAACCTTCTTTGCAAGGTTAAATATTTAAGATCCCCTCTGGGTGCCACTCTAGATTTCACTCACTTTGGCTTCATAGTCCTTGTGAGTGCACCACACTTCTTCGAACCAAAAGGGTATGGGATTCCACTGGTGGCTCATACAAGAATTTACTAAGATAGGATAGTGATCTGATTTGGATTTCGGAAGGTGGAGGATGAAAACAATTTCAAATTTGAGGAGCCAGTCAGAATTGGCATAGGCTCTGTCGAGCCTTTCACTACCTAGCTCACAATTTCTTTTTCCACACCAAGTGAATGGAAAACCATGGGAACCCAAATCCTGAAGACCACAACCACTGGGCATTGAATTCTAATCAGTAATCAAGTTAGCACTTATAGGCCTTCCACCCTCTTTGTTATCATTACTAGTTACAAAGTTCTAGTCACCTACACGGAGCTAGGGACTTCTAATTGTGCTTGCCTAGTCTTGAAGTTGATTAAAGAAAATTTGTCTTCACCTATGATCATTTCCTCCATAGACAAAGGAGGAATACCACTCATACCCTTCTAGTTCTCTTATAACTACATGAATGAGGAATTCAATGACTCTGAGAAATGTTAAATTGACCTCAGAATTCCAAGCAAGAATCAATCCTCTTGATCTCCCAACAACATCAAAACCAATAAAGTTTTAAAATTTAAGAAAAGAAATATTGATTTTTAACAAGCCAAACTACACAAGGGTCTCTTATCCCCTGTATTTCTAGCTCAAATGGATCATTGATCCAGATGGGGTTATTAAGGGACAACCTCCTGAACCCTTTCTTCATACCAAAACATATAAGGAGAATCAATTATGAAGCATTCCGGAGAGACATAGTAATATCCGCTCCTAGTTATAGAGTTAAGCTCCAAGAGAGTAGTGGGATTTTTCAGGCTTGATACTTTATAACCCCATTTTATTTGTTTTTGAGTACCCACAGAAAGATGCATCTTTTTTCTCCATTTAATGGAGCAAGGATCATTTTTTCTTATTTTTTTCCACTTCTGGAGGAAATAATACCAACCAAATGTACCATAACCATTAGAATTTAATTAAAATTGAAAAAGAGGTACCTAGTTTCCTTAGGGATGGTCAATGTTGATCTTTGACTAGTTTAGGGTGGTCATCTCCAAATCAATATGGTTTAACTTGGCTCATTTCTGGTTCAAGTTAGGCTAAAGGTTTTCTTCATCAAGAATAAATAGAGCTCTCTTAGCACGTGCCAAGTCTTTGGTTTTTGTGCCTACACTAATAGCTTTTTCCTTTCTTGGGGTAAGACTATCAACATACATCAGGCTTGGGCTCCTTCCAAATATAGCACCGATCATGTCCTGTGAAGTTGAGGAAGGACTGAATTCAATCTGCTTGTTTGAGCACATAATGTCCATCATTTGCTACTTTTCTATGTTTTCCAGGAAGGGCTCACCACTCTTAGCTTTAGTCTCTTGTAGTTCGATAGAGAAGAGAGAAGAGAGAAAAAGAGATTGTGCATTCAGATCTAAAGCTGGCGGCACCTAAGTTGGTATATATACTTAGGGCGACAACTCATAAGAAATTACAAGAGGAAAGGGTATAAATGCCCCTACTAGGCCACAACCGCTACATATTACAACACTCCCCCTCAAGTTGGAGTATATACGTAAATCATGCCCAACTTGTCACATAGTTCATTATGTCGTAGATAGTGAAGGCCCTTTGTAAGAACATCTGCTAGTTGTTCCTTGGAACTAATGTAAGGAGTACAGACTTCGCCCTTTTTGAGTTTCTCCCTTATGAAGTGCTTGTCAACTTCATATGCTTGGTCCTGTCATGAAGAACTAGACTGACAGCAATGTTAATGGCTGCCTTGTTGTCATAGTAGAGAGACATTGGGCCATCAACAAAGAGACCCAACTCTCCAATCAAATTCTTTACCCATAGTATTTTAGCAACTTCATGTGCCATGGCTCTTTATTCGGCTTCAACAATAGATCTAGCCACAACACTTTATTTTTTGCTTCTCTAAGTAACCAAGTTTCCACCAACAAAGGTACAGTATCCACTAGTTGATTTTCTATCATCAACTACTCCAGCCCAATCTGCATCTGTATAGACTTCCACTTTCATATGATCATGTTTCTTGAAAAGTAACCTAGTTCCTGGAACTTCTTCAGATACTTGAGAACCCTCTCAGCTGCCTCTAAATGAGAGGATGTTGGTGCATGCATAAACTAGCTAAGTACACCATCAACATAAGTTATATCTGGCCAAGTCATTGATAGGTAGAGAAGTCTTCCTACCAGCCTTTGAAATTTCTTGACATTTGCCACAGATTCTCCAATACAATCACCACGTCGATGGTTTTCCTCAATAGGAGAATCTACAGGTTTTGCTCCTAACTTTCCTGTGTCTTGCAAGAGGTCTAGGATATACTTCATTTGGGAAATGAAAATGCCCCTTTTTGAGCGAGAAACCTCAATACCAAGGAAATAGCGTAGCTGTCCTAGATCTTTCACCTCAAACTACATAGTAAGGGGTTCTTTTACCTTCTTAATCTCAGAGTCCCAATTCCCTATAATCACAATGTCATCAACATAGACAATTAATACCACAACATTCTTCTGATTTCTCTTGACAAATAGAGTATGGTCAGAATGGCACTGCTTGAACCTAATTTGCTGAAGGGCCAAGTGAAATCTACTGAACCAGACTCTTAGGGATTGTTTTCAACCATATAAAGATTTTTTTAGTTTGCAGACTTTCCCTTCACACCCTTGTGCTACAAACCCAGGAGGCTGAATCATGTACACTTCTTCTAGATCCCCATTTAAGAATGCATTTTTTATGTCCAGTTGGTGGTGCTCCCAATCAAAGTTAACAGCAAATGATAGTATAATCCGAATAGTGTTCATTTTAGCAAATAGGGAAAAAGTCTCAGCGTAGTCCACCTCATACACATGAGTATACCCTTTTTCAGATAACCTAGCTTTATACCTCTCAACTAACCCATCTGCTCCATGCTTTACTGTGAATACCCACTTGCATCCCACTGGCTCTTTTCCTTCAGGAAGATTCACCAACTCCCAGGTGTTGTTTTTGTGAAGAGTACTAATTTATTCTTTCATTGCCTTTGTCCATTTAGGTATAGATAAGGCTTCTACAAGACTTTTAGGAATGGAGACACAATCAATTACAGTAAAAAAGGCACAGAATGAGGGAGCAATGCTTTCGTAGGACAAGAACTGAGCAATAGGATGCTTAGTAGTACATGATCGAACCCCTTTTCTATGAGCAATTGGGATATCAAGATCATTAGTAGAGTCATCAATAGCAATAGGTTCAATAATATCAAAAGGAACAAGGGTACTTGGATTTTCCTTCAAGGAGTCAGATAGTGCTGGATGTATAGTCTCAAGTTGCTCCATAGCCTTTGAGTTCAGTTGTCCCTTACGGTGCCTCAAGAAGACACGAAATGGAGAGGAGTCAGGAATATAAGGAAGAGGAATTTGAGGAGTTGGAGCTTGCCTTTCCTCCTTCACACTATTCTCCCCCTAAGAAAAGGAATAGAAGAAGGGTTCAGATTCAAAGAATGATACATCCATCGATGCAAAGTACTTATGTGTCACCGAATTGAAGCATTTGTAACCTTTCTGGGTAGAGGGATAACCCAAGAAAACACATGGAATAGATTTGGGATCCAATTTACCCTGGTTGGGAGAAAGATCATGAATAAAACATTTACACCCAAACATATATAATGGAATGGAAAATAAAGGGGATTGAGGAAAAAGAAGTTGATGTGGGGCCTTGTATTGCAGGAGGCGCGATGGCATATGATTAATAACATAAGTTATAGTCATCACAGCATCACCCAAAAACGTTTTGGAACATGCATGTAAAGCATCATACTGTGGGCAACTTCGAGGAGGTGGGGGTTCTTCCTTTTAACAACGCCATTCTGTTGTGGTGTTCTAGCACATGAGCTTCTATGAAGAGATCCATAAGAAAAGAAGAACTCGGCTAAGTCATGATGGAAATACTCCACATTATCCGATTAGAAGATTTGGACTTCAACATGAAATTGAGTGAAAACCATATGATGGAAATCTTGCACAATCTTGGGAACCTCTTCTATCGAATGCATGGAATATAGCCAAGTGTATCTCGTATAGTCATCAATAAAGCTGATAAAGTACTTGTACCCACCCTCAGTAGGTATGTTTAAAGTGCCCCAAACATTAGAAAAGACAACATGGAAAGGCAAAGTAGATATTTTATTATTTGAAGAAAAAGTTGTTCTACAATGTTTGCTCCACTGACACATTTGACAATGCAAACTAATAGTAGATACTGACATAAACAATTTAGAAACACAACTTTCAAAGACTCAAAGGACAAATGACCAAGGCGACTATGCCATAACCACAGTTGACTGTTTGTAGACTGACTCATAAGACTCACAAAGGTTTATGCCATAGGACCAGCTTTATTCTCCAAGGCCATTAACTATATTTCCTTTACGAATCGTCCTCCTCGAGGTTAAATCCGGGAAAACACAAGAATGGGGAAAAAAGGTTAAACAACAATTTAAGAACCGAGTAATACTGCTTATAGATAACAAATTAATAGGAAGCTTAGGAACATGAAGGGTATTCAATAAGACAAGGCCATCCGGAAGGGATACAGATCCATGACCAACAATGGTAGATAGAGATCCATCAACAAGTCTCACTTTATCCCTTCCAGAGAGAAGAGTGTAGGTCTGAAAGAGATTGGACTTACCAGTCATATGGTTTGATGCCCCTGAATCAATGACCCAAGATGACTCGGGAGCAGAGGTACACACATGAAATGCAGAAGCACATTTACCTGATGTAGAAGTAAATGAGGTAGAAGGGGTAGGAACCAACCTATCTATCTGTCTGAGTGTCCTACCATACAATTCCAAATGATCTTTGAAGGAGTTGATGATGTCTTCCTTGGGATCGGAACCACTGGGATGTTCTTGGGGAAAAATAGTAGTATGATTATTCTGCTAATAGTCTTGTGTGGTTAGATTTGCAAAGGTAAACTTCTTCTGAGGAGGCTTCTTTGAAGTGCCTTGATTATCGGTTGCCCACTTGGGCTTCCCCACTAACTCCCAACAAGTTTCTCGGGTGTGTCTAGGCTTCTGGCAATGGGTACACTACAATTTGTCTTTATCTTCACCTTTCCTTGGTTCCCCCTTTTTCATTCCTATGTTACCCTTCTTGTAGCTAGGGCAACAAGTTGCTTCCCCTAAGAAACATTCATGAGATTTTTCCTACTCTCTTTAGATTGGATTAAAGCATATACTTCCTAAATTGAAGGAAGTTTCCTACTTCCCAAAATCTGCACCCGGAGAGGCTCATAAGCCATATTCAGCCCATGCAAGAAAGCAAAAACCCACTATTGGGAGACAAGTTTTTTATAGTCCTGTGCATCTTCATCATTCCTCCAATCAATAGTCTGATAATAGTCCAGCTCCTTACAGACAAATGTAAGGGTTAAGTAGTATGTAGATAGGCTATGGTCCCCTTGTCTACATGCAGATTTGCTTGAAATTGATAAATCTTGGCAAAGTGCCTCTATTCAGAATAGGTTGCCTTGGCTTGTTCCCAAATTTCATAGGTTGTGTCAGCCCATATGAAAATTTTCCTTACATGAGGTAACATGGAGCCTAACAGCCATGACATAACCATGCTATTTTCTTGATCCCATCGATCATGTTTAGTAGTACCGAACTTTGGTTCTTTTATTTTTCCACTTATATAAACAACCTTCCCCCTAGCTGTAACATAAAGTTTGATGCCTTTGGACCATTCCAGATAGTTCAGACCATAAAATGGAGTAATGGACATGGAAAAATTCATGTCATCCATCCCCCCATTTATGTTTCCTTGCTGGGAAGTAATACTAGAGGTTGTTGAATCCTCAGTAGCCATTTTCACAGAAAATCCACTGCTGTTTTTTCAAAAAACCGAATCTGATATAGAGGGTTTTTGTCTAAAAAAATAGTAGTCTCCAAAAACAAAGTTTAATAATATTGTAGGTGATACCTTTTTGATGAAACACTTTGGTTTCCAGGAGGAAGAGGCAACCAGTCCCTACAATCCTCAAAACTATGACATTCACAGTGGTCAAAAGCTTACGTGTGAATGTAACAGTGCATACCTGTCTTCCATGACCCACAGTACATAGAAAAACTCCTTAGAAAATTAAGTTTTGTTGCATTTGATTGCCACCACAAACCCAGAAAATCACCTTACTGCATTCGGTTACCACCATAGATCTAGAGATATCTTTTGCTACATCCGGCTGCCACCACACCCTTCTCCTTGGTACAACAACCAAGAGAGAAGAGAAAAATAAAATTAGGGCTGAAGGTTGCATCTAGAAGAAGAAATCATGATTATGAGAAGAAGATAGAACTTGTGCCCAGATTAGAGATGCACTGATACCATGTATTTTGATAGAGAAGAGAGAAAAAGATGTTGTGTATTCAGATCTAAAGTTGGCGGCACCTAAGTTGGTATATATACTTAGGGCGATAGCTCATAAAAATTACAAGAGGAAAGGGCAAAAATGCCCCTACTAGGCCACAGCCGCTACATATTACAACATCTCTGATTTGCCTGAGTTTGACCCCATCTGAACTCGAGATCCATCTTGTAGGTCACAAGTGCCAGGGATCTAGTTCAGGTGATTTCCAACATGCCCTATAGCTGATAATTCCTAAACTTCTTTCCCTTTTTCATGGTCGTAACCTCTTGAAATGGTAATGTTGGAAGCAATGATTTTGGCTTCAACTCTGATCACTGTTGGCATGCTCTGTCAACGTATCCTTCCTCAAGAGGCCCACTTCTAGGTTGTCGTTCCAACCTTGGTCGTCCCCGGTAGTACTCGAGTTTTCTCGCTGGTGAGATTTCCATATGTGATGGCCAACTATTCCTTCTCCATCTATTGGATGGCTAGATACCACTTCCTTGGAAATTTGGCGGGGGGGGTGTTTCTTCCCCATCTTGACTATTTGACTTGTTCATGGGCTAGTCTTGAGCTTAGCTTTTTCTAAAATTTGAGTGGGGCCCAGCCCGAAGCCTGAGCCTGGCATAGGGTAAGTCAGGCTCGAAGCCTAGTCCGTGAGCAAGTCTGCTGGTTATCTGCCACAACTTAAGGTTATTGGGGGTTATTTTCTAGGTGAGGAGAGGGATAAAGGAGTAAAAAGCCAAGGTCCATAAGCTCTAGGGCCAGGCTCAATTGCTAGTTCGAACTGAAATGGTTTTCCATTCTTCAAAGCATTTTCTTCATCTTCAAACTTCTTTATGCATCTTTGGTGTTCGTGCCCAGAGATGCATAAAGTAGGGGAAAGGAGGTATAGATGGAGTTATATTAGAAAAACTAGAGGTTTGTGAAGGCTTTGAAAGCTCTTGGATATTCCTTTTTGTGCTCGATTTACATGGTCAAATAGAGAAGATGTGGAGGAAAAAATCAAAGTTAAACTAGAGATGCATGGCTCTAGTTTGGAATGGCATGAAATTTTCCCAAATGCTAAAGTTTTTTTCTATTGACATGCATGGCTCAAAGCACATATACACTTGTTTGGACTTATGGCTAATAGGCAAGAAGAGAAGGACACCATTTAGATTTGAAGAAATGTGGATGATTTATGAGAAATGTAAAGAGGTGGTAAGAAATAGTGTAGCAATTTGATCCAATCTCTTAGTAAATGGAATAGAGAGGAGTTTGGGAAGGTGCAAGTTGAGCTTGAAAGAGTGAAGGTGAAGTTTGCCATAGAAAAAGGCAAAAAGTAAAACAATGATCCAATTATGACAATAGAAGAGTATAGGATCTTGAGATTGACTTGAATACTACCCTATAAAGAGAATAAGTCATATGGACCTAGAAATCTGAAGTAAACTAGTTAGAGGCAAGGTGTGTGTTGTGTTCCAAGATTTTTTTTCAACAGTAGCTTTTGATAAACGACCTAATAGTACAAACTTGATCTATATTCCAAAATGTAAGAACCTTAATTGGTTAATCAATTTAGACCAATAAGTTCATACGATGTTTTATATAGATAATTGCAAAATGTATGGTGAATAAATTACAAAAATATTGCCCAAAATCATATCCCCAAACTAGGTAGGATTTAGACGAGGTGACACCCTCTTAGCCAAGGTATCTAACAAATTCCTTATCTCATCTTTGTTGCAAATTTTGGTAGCAATACATCACATGAAAAAGAAGAAAATAGGGAAGAGATGGGTTGCAATAATTAAAATAGACATGTCAAGTGCATATGATAGAATGGAGAGGGAATTTGTGGAAAGAGTGATGAAGAATATGGATTTCTTGGAAAGGTGGTGTCAAATGGTGAAAGACTATATTAACACATCACAATTTGCAATTAAGCTGAATGGTTCCCTAAGAGAATCATCTTACTTAGACAAGCTGACCCATTGTCACCATACTTATTTATTATATGCTTGTCTTTTTAAGCATGACGGATGTCAAACAATTGACAATTGACAATGGTGAAGCAAGTTTAAGACAAGTGGCAGTCTCACATTTTATTGCTAATGATTGTGTGTTGTTTTGTAAGGTTGATGTCAAACAATTGACAATGACTAAAGAAGTATTAGAGAATTTTGAAGAAATAATGGGTAAAAATATGAATTTGCAAAAATCATGAATGTTTTTTAATACTAATATTCATAGAAAACATAGGAAAACTAACTGAGGGGTATCCCAATGGTGGTGTGGTTTCAAATCCTACTATTATCATCTCTGTAAGAAAAGAATTGTTGATGTAATGTTATAAAAGAGTAACAACCCCTATTGGGGTTTCGGGTAGTGAAAGACATAAGAAAATGTTTCAATGGGACAAGAAATTCTAGCTTTTACCGTGGAGTAACACTTTTTCCAAAAAAAAAATGTTAGGAGAAGATACAACAAGATTTATGGTGTGGGTGGTAAGAATAATAATAGAAAGATTCATACAATAAGGTGAGACATTGCTATAGAACTAAAATTTTAATGGAGGATTAGGCTTTCAAATGGTAATGAAATGAACAAGGCCTTGTTTGAAAAGTAGATTTAGATTATCAGAAGAACATGAAGCATTATGGACTCAAGTGGTGAAATCTAAATATATGAGGAAAGGATCTTTGTTCAAGTGTCAAAAAAAAATTTCTAATTCTAATCGGTGGAAATAAGTGTAACAATTAAGTGTAGAAATGAAACAATATTTGTGCTAGCATGTTGGAGATGGGGAGAGAAAATTCATTGGTTTGGGGACCCTTGAATACCTACACTTTGGATAGAAGGGATAGACAAGAAGAATGGAATAATAGTAGGAAAGTGAAATATTTTGTTAAGGAGAACCAAGAGTGGGATGTAGAAAGGTTAAAAGTAGTAACATAACTCAAAAACTCTCTCATATCTTACAAATTATGCCATTGGGGAAGCCATCAAAGACATCGATCAAATATTATGGGAAAAACATTATCAAATCCACTTATCAAGCTTTATTGCAGAGACATGCATGCATCCACATCAATGCGTAAAGTAGGGTGGAGAAAAATATGGAAATCAAAAGTTCCATTTCCTTTCCAACTTATTTCTCTAGAAAGTGTTATGGGAAGGGGTTTTAACCATGGAAAAACTAAAATTTCTATTTTAGAAAGAAATCTTGTATTTTTTACAAGCAAGAGATTGAAACATTAGATCATGTTTTATTTTTATGTGCATTTGCAAGGTCAACATGATGGGTATTGGACAATAGGAATGAAACCCCATCATATATGGAAAATGTGGAGATTTTTCAACTAATCGAGGTGTCGCAAAACACAATGTTGAATGTGTGTAGCATTATGAAATAATAGAGAAGCAAATGAGGAAGATGTTTTTGTATATCATTCACAATGAGATTACATGACTATTTATATACAGGTCATAGATAAGTATTCTAGGAAACTAACTAATTGATTTACACTATCAACTCCTATAATTCCTCTTGACAGATAATTACAGAATAATTAGCTAATGACAACTATCAGTTGATATCTTTTCTTCAATACTCCCCCTCAAGTTGGAGCATGAAGATCCAAAATGCCCAACTTGTCGACATGTGATTGGAAGGTTACTTGGCCTAAAGGCTTGGTGAATATATCAGCTATTTGTCGTTGAGTCTGAATGAACGCAGTTTTAAGCTCCCCTCTTTGAATTCGTTTGCGTACCGTGTGACAATCTAATTCGATATACTTGGTTCTTTCATTATAAACCAGGTTTGCTGCAATGTATATGGCTGCTTGGTTGTCACAAAATAACGTGGCTGGTTGTTGGTGTGGCACACATAATTCATGCATCAAATATCGCAACCAAGTGAGCTCACATGTTACTGCTGCCATTGATCGGTATTCTGCCTCTGCTGAAGATCTAGACACCATTGTTTGTTTCTTGCTTTTCCATGAAATTAATGATTTTCCAAGGAAGACGCAATACCCTGTGATAGACCGTCTTGTGGTGGGACAACCGGCCCAATCAACATCACAATATCCAACCAATTTCAACTCATTAATTGATGGGAAAAACTTTCCCTGATCTAGAGATTTCTTTAAATATCGAATAACTCGGTATACTGCATCAAGGTGAGGTTTCCATGGTTGTTGCATAAACTGACTGAGAGCGGATACCGAGTAAGTGATGTCTGGCCGTGTGATAGTGAGGTAGATTAGTTTCCCGACCAACTTGCGATAGTGAGTTGGATCCTTAAGTATTTCACCATCTGTGGAAGTTAATTTCAAGTTCTGCTCCATTGGAAAATTGGCCGATTTTGCACCAAGTAAACCAGATGTTTCAAGAATATCCAAAGTGTATTTTCGCTGGAAAATGGAAATCCCAGCTTTAGAATGAGCCACTTCTACCCCTAGGAAGTATTTCAATGGCCCAATGTCTTTGATTTTAAAGCATGTGTTGAGGAATTTCTTGAAATCACTGATTTCAGCTTCATTATTTCCTATAATGATCATATCGTCGACATACAATAATATGGCAGTAAAAGAAGTACCTCGTACCTTGGTGAATAAAGAGTAATCTTCCCTTGACTATTTAAAACCAACACTCTGAACTGCAGATAAAAATTTATGGAACCAGCTTCTTGAGGCTTGCTTTAGGCCGTATAGGGATTTGTTTAGTCGACATACCATATGCTCCCCCTGTCGACAGAGCCCCGGTGGAGGTTGCATGTATACCTCTTCAGTAAGGTCGCCATGGAGAAAGGCATTTTGAACATCCATTTGATGAAGATTCCAATTTCAGACTGTTGCCACAGTGAGAAGGCAACGCACTGTAATGAGCTTAGCAACAAGAGCAAATGTCTCCTTGTAATCAATTCCTTCACGTTGTGTGAAGCCTCGAGCTACAAGGCAGGCCTTGTACCGTTCAACAAGTTCCATCGGCATGATACTTAATTTTATAAATCCATTTGCAGTCGATTGGATGATGACCATGAGGTAAAGGGACCATAGTCCATGTATGCTCATACGTAAGTGCTTGAAGTTTGGTTTGCATAGCTTCAACCCATTTAGGATCCTGACTTGCTTGTTCATACGTAAGTGGTTCGGCTAACAAGGAAATAGAAGAAATAAAGTGGCGGTGATCAACTGAAAAATTAGAGTAATTGACATACTTGGAGAGTGGATGTTTTGTACTACATGTGGAAGAGTTGATTGTACCATGGGAAAGCAGCATAGAATTGTTGATGTGGTAGTCTTGAAGGCGAGTTGGAAGTTTTATTGGGCGAGTGGAATGTCGTGGGGCAACTGGGTTGAGAGAGGAATCAGGTGATGGGGTAGAAGCTGCATGTGGTTCGTGTTCTATGGGTAAAGTGGTAGATGGAGTGGGTGCTGGTTGTTCAGGAGATGTTATGGGTGCTAATTGTTCATGTTCCATAGGTGAGGTGGTGGGTGCAGTGGTTGTGATTGGAGTGTTTGGGATTTGGGAGAGTAGTGGGTTGTCATGATAGGTGGTAGAGATCATTGAGTGGTGTTGAAAAAGTGAGTTGGTTTCGGTTAGTAATGGGTGCGGAATTAGTAAAGGGAAATAGGTGTTCATGGAATGTGACATCTCGAGAAGTAAAAAACTGTTGTGTCTCAAGATCATATAGGCGATAGCCTTTTTGACCAAGTGGGTAACCCATGAACATGCACCGATGAGCTCGGGTGTCAAATTTGTGTTTGGGCTTAAGATTTGTGGCATAGCACAAGCACACAAAAGTACGAAGGTGAGTGTATGATGGAGGCTGATGATGAAGTCTTTCAAAAGGTGTTTTGTGATGAAGTAAGGGTGTGGGAAGACGATTGATGAGATAGCAAGCGGTTTGGACACTTTCGCCCCAAAATTGAGGTGGTAAATTGGCTTGAAAATGAAGGGCACGGGCAGTATTTAAAAGATGGCGATGTTTGCGTTCCACTACCCCATTTTGTTGGGGCATGTAAGTACAGGAACATTGAAAGTGAGTGCCATTTTCATTAAAGAAATATTGCATAGAAATGAATCCAGTACTGTTGTCAGCACAAAAAGTCTGAATAGAAGTATGAAATTGTGTCTTTACCCATGAGAAGAAATATTTTAATAGAGGCTGCGTTTCAGATTTGAATTTCATCAAATAAATCCATGTGAAACAAGAATAATCGTCTACAATTGTAAAAAAATAACGAGCTTCTGAATGGGTTTTAAAATGGCGAGGTCCCCAAATGTCACAGTGAATTAAATCAAAACATGCACTAGAAGAAATTGAACTAATTGGAAAAGGTAGACGAGTGTGTTTAGCACACGGACAAATATCACAAACATTACTGGTATCATAAATAATTTATGGGATAGATTTGGACAATGCTTGAAGAGGTGCAGAGGATGGGTGCCACAAGCATTGATGCCAAAGAGAGGAGAAACATCTGATGGAATTGGCTAGGTGGACATTCTGCTTGGGTTTGAGATAATACAATCCATTATGTTGCTTGCCCAGGCCAATCATCCTCTTCGTAAGCACGTCTTATACAATACAAAAATCATGAGAGAAGGTGACAAGGCATTTTAAGGCATGGGTGAGTTTACTGACCGAAATCAAATTGACTTTGAAATTGGGAACATGTAAGACACCATCAATGGTTAAATTAGGGGTTAATTGCATGGAACCAATTGAGTGAATAGTTGTTTTATCTCCATTAGGTAAGATCACAAGATCATGATTAGGTAATATATGAGCAGAAGTGGTAGGTTTATGAGATATGTGGTGTGTGGCACCACTATCAACTATCCAATACAAATTTGTTGAAGAATTAGAGTGAGAAGTAGTATCAGGAATACCTGTAGCATTCACAACGGGTTGGATGTTACCATTATCTTTTTGTAGTAAATACATGAGTTGTTTGTATTCTTCATTGGTGAAGGTTGCTGTTTTAGAGTTGGGATGTGAAGTTGGTGAAGCTGGTGTATTGGCCTGAATGTTGTGGGCCATAGACTTCCTTGGTTTCATGTTTTTGCCATGAAACTTGTGACCTACAGGAAAACCCTTGATGTAGAAGCAATCCTCAACTCCATGGCCTTGACGGTCACAATAACTACACTTTAGATTTTTCTTTGAAGGACTTCTCCCATAAGTAGAGCCTTGTTGTTTTGTTGTATCTTGAGTGATTTGCATGGCATGATGACCTGGATTTATGTCACGATGTGCTGTTGCCTCAGTTTGTCTTTCATGTTGTAGAACTAGTGCATGAACCTTGCGAGTATCTGGAAGAGGACTCATCATCAAAATAGATCCCCGAACAGTTGCATATGACTCATTTAAGCCCATGAGAAATTGCATGACACGGTCATTTTCTTCTCTGTCAACTAACTGTTTCATCCCACCACAAGTACAAGAAGGAGGGGTCTGATATGATGATAATTCATCCCATAAGGCTTTGAGTTTTGTGTAATAAATAGAAACAGATTGTTGGTCTTGCCTAAGTTCTGCAATTTCTTGTCGAATTTGGTAGATGCGAGAGTCATTACCCTGGGAGAATCGTTCATGGAGATCGTCCCAAACTTCTGTTGCTGTGTCGGCATAGATAACACTCCCTGCAATGTCTGGATGAGCCGAGTTTAACAGCCAAGACAACACCATGTCGTTGCATCGCTGCCAAGTGGGAAACTTCGGATTTGTGGGTTTGGGCACTTTAACAGCACCTGTTACGAAGCCAAGTTTGTTCTTGGCGCTCAAACTAATGACGCAAGGCTCGATTCCATTGCCCATAATTGTATCCTTCCAAGGGTTTGAAAACCAAGACAAGTCCTGGATGATCCGAATGATGAAGAGTTAGGGGATCTAAAGGATCAATGGTATTTGTTGTGAATGAAGACTTGGCCATGATTATTGGAATTGAAGAAAATGTGTGAAGAGTCACCAGGAACAATGCTCTGATACCATATGAAATAATAGAGAAGCAAATGAGGAAGATGTTTTTGTATATCATTCACAATGAGATTACATGACTATTTATATACAGGTCATAGATACGTATTCTAGGAAGCTAACTAATTGATTTACACTATCAACTCCTATAATTCCTCTTGACAGATAATTATAGAATAATTAGCTAATGACAACTATCAGTTGATATCTTTCCTTCAATAGTTATGTTCCAATAATAATCATGAATTGCTTGAAGAAACAATAGTTTCACATGGCATTATATTTATGTTCCAATGCTTCAACGTTTGGTGTATGTTAGATGGATCTTTTGATCTAAAATCATACTTGGTTGCCATAGGATATGTCATTTTAGCAAGAAATGATCAAATTGTGGCAACCCGAGGAAAACTTAGCAAAGCTAGTAGCAATACAGATGCAAAATGAAGGGCAATCTTTAAAGGTGTAGAAGCAGCTCGAGGGATGAGGATATAAAGCATCTAATTATACAAATCAAGGTTTTTAAAATCGGACTGGACAAGGAATCATTATCGGGTCCAATTCCCGTGTTGAACGATCTGACCATCTAGTATGAACAAACGACTTGCTCTGACAAAAAATAAAAGAAATTAAAAAACCTAAAAAATGGCCAAAAATTGTTCCTGGGTCGAATGGTTCGATGGTTCAACCGCCCGGGTTAGCAGTTTGCTGATGAAATCAATGGTTATTGGACAAACAACGATTTTAGGGTAAAATGGAACTGGTTCCCAGTTTTTCCAGTTCAACCATTTAGTTTGAACGAACGGTCTGCTCTGACAAAAAAAAAATATAAAAAATTTAAAAACCCAAAGAAACGACCAAAAACCGTTCCTAGGTCGAACGGTTTGACCGCCTGGGTCAGTGGTTCGCTGATCAAATCAACAGTTTTTGGCCAAACAACAGTTTTGGGGTAAAACGGGTGACTAACTCCCAGTTTTCCAGTCTGACCATCCAGTCCGGTCCCGTTTTAAAAACATTGATACAAAACAGATAATTTTGTAGTGGTAAATAAGATGACTAATCAAGGGCAATAGTGCAACTTATAAATTAGAGGTTTAGTTTGTGCCATATTGGGTTGAGATAGTCAACATAAGGTAAGAAAAGCAATATACCTTAAACATAGAAAAAAAAAACAATAATATTAATGTAATAATTAATCTCTTGATCCAAACCAAATCTACTTGAATGTTAAACTAACATGATTATTTTACTTGCTTGGTGATCAGAGTATATAATTAAAATTCTGACTATGATACTTGAATTAAAGGAGAAAGGATTTGTTATAGTTAAAAATCTTGTAAGTAGTTAGCTCTTATGATCTAATAAACCTTCATATTCCCCACCATGTCTCTCACCTTCAATGGACCTGGACCATGTTGGATAAGAAATTCTGCATTCCCAAAATCAACTTGATCAAATGATTATAGCATCTGATATCTCCATTATTTTGAGCATTTCTTCTTTCTTTCTCCATTTTGTCTAGTTAATCTCTTCTATGGAGCTCGCTTAAGGGCAGATTCAGCTGAGCATGAGACATGTACACAAATGTCTAGTAAATGTGAATCAGGCTGCAAGAGTTTCAATTTCAATGGGCTCAAGCCCATTGATTATTCAATAACTTACCAACCCAACTCAAATTGCATCCATAATTGGCTAGGCCAAACAGTTGTATGGATCTGTAGCACCAAATAAAAGACCTTTCCTTTCCACCAGGATGCCGTGAAAGCTTATTCCCCTTCAAATAGAGAAGTAGGTAATGTACTGTAAACATTAAATTGCCCAAATGATAAGCCTACAATACTAAGTTTAGTTTCCAAATTGGACACAAAATTAGAAAGCTGATTGAATCACACAGTTTAGTTTTATCTGTCAAATTGCTCAGTCCATACGAGGAGTAATCAAACCCAGAAGGCTCATCATAACTGGTTCAACCATCCCATCCGGTCGAACTGACAACAGTACTGCCTGAAAGCATTCATTGTTCAGCGTCAAACGCCAACAATCCATGATGCTTTCTATTATTTGTAATAGAAGATTGGTACATTCACTGTACACTTGACTGGGATGTGTTAACCTCTGATTCTTTGTCCATGCTCCTACCACTCAAATTCATCAAATCCCATCATATCGTTCACATTATTCATCATGGCACCAAACTGATCAGATGGTCAAACCAACACCATCATGGTTGGTTGAATAATTGGCCCTGGCCCCCACTCACCATCCTAGTTGACCCCCTAAGCTTTCTGCATTCCTTTTTCTTTTCCTGAATTCGTAGATTTCAGTGGTTGGTTTACCAGGGTGTTGGCTAATGAGAAGTGGGCCAAAAGCCATGACCCACTCTTTTATTTTATTGGAAATTAAGTGCCGGTTCATTCAACTTTGAGTTGGCTTGGGTTTTGTCAAAATTTGAATGGGCCCGGCCAGAGAGCCCCAGTGCAATTGTGCGTAGATTCTTCGAATCAGATATTCAACTTGCACCCCTATGGACTAGCTTTCTATCTGGCTTTATGCAGCAGAGGATTCAAAAGCTCTAGGTAGTGCTTGGTATGGCTGTGATTTAGGTTGTTGCATCCCACCATAACCATCAATACAATGCACCATCCCATCATAGAAACAGATTTAGTAGAGGCTATGCTTATGATGCCTTATTTAAATTTAAAGGACATCGATCACATAATAAAATGCCATTTTGCAATAAATTCAATGCATAAGGGGGGGGGGGGGGGGTATATGTGACGAATTGAGCTTTTCTGCCAACAAAACATGTTCCAGCCCTCTACTAACTTGATTTAACACCGTACATCTTACCATGAGACTGAGATTCATCATAAAAGTGGAACCCACTACATATAAGATGTGCGGTGTGAGATCATATTGATAGAGGGTTGGAATGTGTTTTATTGGCAGGTGATGTGGACATGTGACACGGTAGTAGGTTTTCTTACTTTAAATATTAAAAATCTTGCTCCAATAAAGTTGTTGTGACAACTTAAAATCAAAGAGGAAAGAGAGCATTGTAGTGACTCCTCCCAATTGAAGAAACATCAAGAAATTGATTCATCGCCTCTTGCCTGAAAATTTTAGACACCATGTTGTGTTCCAACTTTTGCATAATTAGGACTATCTACAGACAGCCCCACCTGTTAGAAAAATTAATATTCTTTTACAAGTTGAAGGGTTAGGGAGCTGGTGGCAGCAGGCCAAAATAGGCTTGGGTGAAAATAATAAGAAATGGTGTAAACACCCATAATTTAATACTGGATATGGGTATTAAATAAAAAAGAATGACAAAACAGAATTCATTTAGCCAATTCCTTATATCTAGTTGGTACAACGCTTAAGTGATGATGATGATGATGATAGTTTACAAAAAGATGATGATGTGGCAATTTCATATAATGTAATGGTTAGGAATTGCATACATACCAAACATCTTAATAAACAGTAATTTGATATAGTTGGACTGGAGTATACATTTTAAGTTGGCTCAATCAAATAGTTGAGCCATTCCCCTCGATTCAGACATAATAATACCCCAAAAAAATAAAAAAAACGAATAGCTAAAAACAAAAAATGGGGATGCATTCAAGTGATGTCTAGTTGGAAGAATTGTATGAAAGAAAGCCATTTGAAGGTCAATTCATCAGCTAGTCCTAATTTTGTGATTTGGGGTGATGCTTGAAGTTTCAGAAATTTTTAATAGCACAAAAAATAATACAAAAATCAGATATTAAAATCGTCGCCACCACTCACCAGTTGATGAGCTTGTAATTTTCCTCTGAGTAATGAAAATTGGCTTATGCCTTTTTAAAAAAATGCAAAAATTCTGGTGTGGGCTTCATTCTGGGCCTAATCTATCAAATGGTGGGTCACCGGTTCTCACTCAGGGTATACAATCAACTACCAGTCTTCGTGGCCTCATGGGTCCAACCGTCCAAGCCCAGGATGGACCCAACATTCGCCGTCCCCGGTTTTTCGTATTTCCGGGCAGCGCAAAGTATGGTTAAAAAACTGTCAGTTTCACGTGAAAACAACTTATTAGGAAATATTTTTACTCCTGGTAACACCTGTTGCTTTCAAACTTTCCGATAAAAAAAAATAAAAAAAAAAATCTTCTGATCCAGCGGGAGCGCTCACGCGAATTTCACCTGCGACTCCTATCGTGTTCGTCATCCATTGGCTCAAAATTTTGAAAGTATAGAGAGAGAGTCTATCCAAAGTGATCGCTCCCGCACTAACATTCCCCTCTTTCCAATTTCAGCGATGCCAAACAATACTCCAAACTGTACATCCTATACGTGGCTCAGTTTCATTGGTTATCAGTACCGGGAATCCGCCGTGGCGAACAGAGCGGTGGGACCAACATCCGCTTGCGTTTCTGGCTCCCAGAAATATTTCTGCTGCCGCCCGTGTGTCCTCTTCATAACTTCTCTCTCTTTTCACCTTTTATCTCCCCCCCCCTCTCTCTCTCTCTATTTGCTGTCTGACAGAGAGGAATCTTCAAACCAACAGAGAAACGAACCCAAAAAGGCGAGAAACCCTAATTTTGCAGATCGGCCATGGCTTCCCCTAAAGAGCGCGAGAGCTTCGTTTACATCGCCAAGCTCGCCGAACAGGCCGAGCGCTATGAAGGTTAGGGTTCTCTTTCTCCCTCTCTGGATCTCGTGTTTGAATTTATGTCGTTTCTGACTTCTGAGTTATCGATGAAAGATGGGTTTTTTACGTCACGTTTTTCGTTTTGGGCAGAAATGGTCGATTCGATGAAGAAAGTCGCGAAGCTCGACGTTGAATTGACTGTGGAGGAGCGAAATCTGCTCTCAGTCGGCTACAAGAACGTGATTGGGGCTCGGAGGGCTTCGTGGAGAATCCTTTCCTCTATTGAGCAGAAGGAGGAAGCCAAAGGGAACGAGCAGAATGCGAAGCGGATTAAGGAGTACCGGCAGAAGGTTGAATCCGAGCTCTCCAATATCTGCAACGATATTATGACTGTGATCGATGAACATCTCATTCCTTCCTCGACTGCTGGAGAATCTAGCGTTTTCTACTACAAGATGTGAGGGATCTTATTGCTTTTGAGTTTTGATGATCTGTTTGCAGTTTCTATTTTGATTTGGTGGGGTTTCGAGGTGTTTTAGGGCATTGAGTTGTGGTTGGTTGCAGGAAGGGGGATTACTATCGTTATCTTGCGGAGTTCAAGACTGGTAATGAGAGGAAAGAGGCTGCTGATCAGTCACTGAAAGCTTATCAGGTGTGTGGCTTTTGGTTTTCTGTTCTTTGTGGAAAGATTTTTGGGCATTCCAGTGACATTTCTAATGCGATCAAAGGGACCTCTTCTTTTGCCTAATATGTGCTTGTTTTACGCGGTGAATCAACTTTAGGTCTAACTGCTAATTTTAAATATGTCCATAATTCTATGTTCTAATCTTATTGTAAGATGGTACAGTGCTTGATCAAGACTACACTTTGAACACTGCCTCTTGGTAATTGCTTAGCTTGAATACACTCAAATGACTAAATTCTTCTAAGTATATATATATTTTTTTTTAAATTGAGAACTTTATCTTTGATAGAAACTCGTGTAATACTTATATTCATGCATTTCTAAGCATAGAAGAATGGCGTTTATTGAGATTTCTCTGGAGACACTTATGAATAACGTTTATTTATATAGTCTTTAATGTGCATGTTTATGCTATTTCTATTAGGAGCTGCACTCTTCTTTGGCCATTTAAAACAATTGTCATTCTTGTTACTTAGTTTTTTGAGATCTCTTTGTATATGCTGTTGTCCATTTAAAACAATTATCTTTCTATGCGCCTTGGTCATTTCATTTTTCTTGGAAATTCTATCAGAATTCATACCCCCAAAGTCAGGTTCTAGGAAAGTAGGAATGTTAAGTGGCCAGGAATGCTCAAAGACCTCTCCCCTCCCCCCACCTGTCGCAAGGGCAGGGCATGTTGTCTTGATTAACCCAATTAACCCTTGCTAATTGAGGTTAAGTTTTCAGGTCACAGTTGGCTCTAATCTATACTATACTTGCTACCCCACCAATAAGTGTTGTGAACCTTGCTAGTTTGTTAACAAAGATAGAAAAACAGTTAAACAAAATGACGACTTAGTACATTATAATTGACTATGAGGTTGGAAGTATGTGCTCCTGGTGAATGATAGCGTCAGTAGTAAAGCAAACACACACATTCCTTTGTGCTGTTTGATTCTATTGGTCTATGGTGGTTGAGGTCCAATTCCTGTTTCTACCCTGCTATGAAGATCCCATTGTTTTGCATTATTAGGATTTAAACTTTATATTATCTAGGTAAGTTTGTTGCTATTAATACCTTTTCAAGTCAAAGAACTGTTTAACATGATTATCCTTGCCAAGCAAACTTGGTTGTTAAACAATAAATGGAATGGATGTTGCTGCATAGCATTTAATGACTGCTTTTTGTTGTGTCATCTATCTGCAGGCGGCCTCCAGTGCAGCAGAATCTGGTTTGTCTCCTACACATCCTATTCGGTTGGGTTTGGCATTGAATTTCTCAGTCTTTTATTATGAGATTATGAACTCACCTGAAAAGTAAGCTCAAAAGTTTCTTAATCCTATAGAATTTGATCTTTTCATTGAACCCATATCTCAGTGAAACCTGATCTCTCAGGGCTTGCCATCTTGCCAAGCAAGCTTTTGATGAAGCTATATCTGAGCTGGACACCCTGAGCGAGGAGTCTTACAAGGATAGCACTTTGATTATGCAACTCCTGAGAGACAATCTCACTTTATGGACTTCTGACATTCCAGAAGATGGAGGTAATTTGTGTGTGTGTGTTATCCAAGGCTGAACAACTCGATTCTTTATGTTGTTCTATTCATATTCCATCCTTGAAATTTGTTAGTCTAATATAATTACCTGGACAATTCTTCTTTCTATTTTAATTACCTTTTTAAAATCTTGTTGACCCTCTTTCCAGTAGTTATTTTTAGGTTGGGGTTGTTTTGTTCTTGATTTATGTTTTGGAGTACATACCTTTTTTCTTTGTATGATTGTAGTTGCTATCTTTGGCTTTACAGCAGATAGTCTCTGATCCCTCTATAGGCATGCTAACCTTGCCAAGTGTTTATATGGGATATTGTATTGAGAAATCACTCATGTGATTAGTCAAATTGGATCTGGACCTAGATCATTTAGCTCCCCTTGGTCAAATAGCAAAAAGATTAGAAAATTTATAGTGCTATGGAATTTTCTTTTTGTCTGGATTTGTTGCTCAATGCCCATATATTTACCCCTGTTTATAAAGTTAGCTTGCCAAACAGTAGAAATGACTGGACAATGAATAATACTATGTTATGCTAATAAAAAAAGGTCTGCTAAGCATAATAAAAAGGCCATTATCCAATGTTGGTCCCAGCTATCTAGAGTCTTACAATTTATGATACAATTCACGAGTCAAATCATGAATCCTAAGGGTTTATATTAAAATATTTCTCTGAATCATTTTATACAAAAATCTTACATTTTTTTGAATCCTATGATTTGATTCATGAATCTCATGATTTGTGTGATTCATACTATTTGAATCAATTGAATTAAGACTTGGTCATCTACTTTGTCATCTCTCTATTTCTTTTAAGTTTTCAAGTGGGACTTGTTTTAAAACCCTACTAGAAAATGAACTTGATTATATCATCTTAGGTTTCTTGTGTACAAGTGCTAAACTCTAGCATTGTATGAATAAAATGAACTTGAAAATGAGATTAATATTTGTATGTTGTGTACTAAAATAGAAGTATACTATTGCACCTTAAGCTGTTTAATTTGAGGATCTTGTTTTCTTTTATTTGTCCACTAAGATTAGCACTTTGGAGAACCTTTGTGTTATCATCGTGAAGATTTTAATTGTCACTTATGCCTTTGATACGTTCTATATGATGAACCATTCGGTGGAAAGTGTATGATTGTGGTATGGGTGTTTCCGAAGAAGTCTGCACAAGAGTCCAGGCTATTGGTTCCCAGAACGTGGTGTTCGTCTCAGAAGAGGGATTGTAGGAATGCAATTTTTTTCTTAGATGTTGTCTGCTTTGTTGGTTCTCAGATCATTGTCCAGATGATGGAGAGATCAAATGTTGGGTTTCTCTCTCTTGGCTTAACCTGTCAAAGCCAAAATTTAGAAGGTTGGAGGGAAATAGATTGCTCCTCATCTTTTCTTCTGAGTTAGAAGCGACTGGAGCACTTCATTCGGGGGTCTCTTGATTGAATGGACAGAAGGTAGTGTTGTCTTGTTGGTCCCCTGTGGGCTACTCCAAGAAACAGAAGGTTGGTTATGGCCATTGGTGGGTATGGGTTTTTGGTGTTCCTCTTCATGCATGGTGCCCAACAGTCTTTAAGGAAATAGGTGATGCAGCAGGGGGTTTCATCGCTACTGATCAGGAGAACCTCTCCTGGAGCAAGCTTGATTCCCTACGTCTGCTCATTTGGATTAGAGGAGTCTGTGATATCCCCAAGTTCATCGAGCTAGTGGTCATGGACCTCTATTGGGTTGCAGCATTCCTTGTTTTCTAATAGCAGCTCTACAGTGAAGCAGATGGAAAAGGAGCCTGCCTTTGTGATGCCGTTGGGACAGGGTGCTTCCCAAAACGAAGTGTTCTCCTCTGTTCAGCGTCCAACTCAGTTAGTCCATTCCGCTTGCTTGGGAAGGAGAAAATGCAGACGACGGTCTAGGAAGAAGAGACAAAGTAATACTTCCGAATCAATCACTGTAGGTGTGCCTTTGGTCGACGAAATGGAAGATAGATCACTTCAAACAGCTTCAATGGTCCCCAATCTCCAGTTGGTTCTGTTGTCTGATTCGTCCAGTTGGTCATCCAATTCACAAGTGTACATTTCAAATTTTGAATGTGCGCCTTGTTTGAATTCTTCGCAGGTGAGATTAGAAAATCATTTCGGAGGTGTGACTTGCCTCCATTGGGGGCCGAATAAGGCCATTATCATTCCTCCACTTTCAGTGATTGGACCAGAGGTGGGCCCTTCACTGTTTCATGGTTCTCTAAGCCCAAAACTGTTGCAATCCTCTTTGGATTGGTTCCTTTGGGCCAAGTGACCGTGTGCCTCTTGTTGGCCAGCCTCAAGAAAGTCCCCTTGAACCTAACACTAATAGCTCCTTGATTGAGTTAGCTGCTCACTTCGAACAGAACTCAGAAGATGTTTCTCATCTAAATTCTCCCTGCCTCATTGCCTCAAAGGTTCAGGTTGAGAGTTCGGGTTGTGAAAACTCTCAACGAATAGCAGCATTTTCTAGTTCAATTTGCAGCAATGTGGAACAACGGGTTGAACAATTGTTAACTCTTGGCAATTTCCTGGGAGTTTCCTTCGATGCTGGTCAAAAAGATCAAGTTAGCGAGTAGCTAAGGGATAGGGAAAGTGATTTTCAGAGATCCCAAGTGCAGTGCCCGAATGGTGGGTCTAGCTCCAAAGCTGGGTCTGATTCTCTTAGTGCTAGCTCTGATGTTTCTGTTGATAGTTTGGATTATCTCCCAGGGTGGAGGTCCAGAAATATTGCAGATTTTTACGATGTAATAGTAGCTACATCCGTTTCTAGGGGTGCTTGTAGCACGAGGGGAGGGGCAGAAGAGGCAGAGGAAGGTCCTCACTCCCGGTTTATCTTTTGTGGTGGTTTTGTTCGATTTTGGGGTCAAAGTTGCCCAGCATTGTGGTCTGCTTTGGTGGGCCTTGGCTTTGTTTTGTTTGGGTTTTGCTACTGGCTGTTTTGTTTTTATGTTGCGGAGCTACTGAGCTAGCCCTTGGCACCTCCTCTAGTATATGACTTGTATGCTTTTTTCTCTCCTTTTATTTAATACATTATCTTTCTCAATATATATATATATATATATATATATACCTTTCTTTTGGTACATTTTTGTGTGTCATGGATTCTCCTATATTGATGTGCTCTTCATGTTAAATGAACATAGGACCTTGAAACCCTTTATTTGATATAAATGAACATTTTGTATACAAATGAATTCCATCATTGTTCTCTAGGTGCATGATGATGGAATTCATACAACATGAAATGTGTTTTTAGTAATAAATACTGCTTTGGACACGTATTTCTGGATTTCTAAGGTCCTTTCTGAGCAACACTGGGGTATGTGTGTGCATCTACAGATGTGCTAAATGATTTTTAAGTATTATGCTTTGACTTTTTACAGGTGCTTCTTGCATTTGATTATATCTGTGGGGTGAAACTGAACCTTGATGGAAGCTCTGTAGGTAAGTCAGGTCCTTCTGGAGTTGGGGTGCTTTTAGAGATGAGGAAGAGTTTTGGCCCTTGAGTCTGGTCCAATTGGGGTATGTGACTAAAAGCAGAAGGGATGGCCTTACTCCAAGATTTGAGATTGGTTAAACAGTTGGGACTTCAATAGATATAAGTGGAGGGGTACTCCAAGTTGGTAGTAGGCTGGATGCAAATGAATAGCTAGAGAACCTGGACCTTTAGACAACCTATAACTCTATAAGGGAAATCTTGAACTTGACAAGGGAGGTTAGGGTGCAATTTAGGTGGATTAGAAGATCTGTAAATGGAATGGCTGACACTTCAGCAGAGCAAGTAATTAATTAATAGGGAGGCTTTGTTTTGGGCCGGTTTGTAAGTCTGACATAATTTGAGAGACCACCATCCTATCATTGGGTGGTGATAGTTGTAATCTCTTATTTTAATTGAATGAAAGTTACCTTTTCCTATCAACAAAAAATAAAATAATTAATTAATAAATAAATGTGATTTGATATTAGAGCCTAATATTCACTCACCGTTTCATCTTTTAGAGCCTGGTAGGGTTATATTTTAACCTGATGAAAGTAGAGGTGTAACCTGGGCAGGCTTGGGTTGAGCATTTGTTGAAACAAATTTCAAGGGGCCCAGTCCCAATGAGGTGTCCAAGTACTTGACTTGCATCCGTATATTTAATCAAGTACATGGTAGTTGATTGAACCTCAACTTATCATTCACACACACACATCTATCTATCCATCTATCCAAAAGTTTTTGTTTGTAAATTTCCGTCCCTTCCTTGGATCGCAATACATAATGTATGCTCTTGTATTTACTATCCTTTAAAATCAGTTGTACCTTTACCCGATGCAACTTCTGGTGTTCGCGTTGTAGTTTGTCTCTAATGGCTACAATTGACTATTTTTCTACAGCTGTGGTTTTTTTTTTTTCTACCCAGTAACCACTACAGAGTTTTAGTTTGCTTTAACTCGTTATTTGTTGCAGCAGAGGATGCACAGAAGATGGACAGCTCTGCTAAAGCTGGTGGAGGTGAAGACGCAGAGGTTAGTTACATTCATATTACTCCACAATTATTAATTTGATGGTGCTATTAAAAATTTTGTTTGACATCTACTGTGACTATTTTTGCCTTGCAGTGAGGGGAATACAGCCATAGAGACAGCTGCTACATGTAAAACTGGGAGGACGTTCCCTGCTATCTTCTCATGTCTGGGGTCATGTTTCCTTAACCATAAGGATGATTTCAGATTTCTATTGTTTTGGTTCCTTATTGTGTGGTTATTATTTATGTTATCATAATAGTTTGATGTTTTGGACTTTGGTCGGTCCTGTTTGCACCCTCCAGGTCTTTTTACCATCCGCCATTGTGGACGGAATTTAGAGGGTTGGTGTGGCTGCTTTAGGAGATTTTCTTCTTTTATGAAAATTGCGACGAAGTTCAGAGTTCAGACGGAAGACGAAACCACTGCTACCCAATTTTCTTTTTCTTGTTTTTTTTTTCTTCCCTAATTGTTGTTTTTGTCCTTTTTGAACTTAAATGTAAAACCCGTATTTTCCACAGCTAAGCCGTGTTTGATCTTTGTGGTTGGTGACTTCATTTTAAAACATTTAATTCAAAGACTGTTATAAACATCAATGGTACGTTGATATAGAATAATAGAATCTACTATTGGTTCGTATGACGTATTTTAAAAACATTTAGTCCACACCTAATTGTTCTTTTTGATGGGCAAGTTGTATGGCTGCATCTCCTAGTTGTTAGATTATGTCAGAGCCAGGCAGCCAACACAGATGTCGAGTCCAATCGAAACAAAAATTCCCCGAGTCGATGGTCTAGTGTCTTCTATTTTGGGATTAGTGATTAACTTATTACCGGCTACCGGGTTTTGCTGTATTGTAATCAGTGGGGGCAATAACAATAAATATTTGTTTTGTTGATTCACGAATTCCCTTCACGGTCACTGGCTTCGTTGGGGAATTTCACTTGTCTAAACTCTATAGTCGGAAAACTCAGAAGAGAGGTTCAAAGTATTGTTAAGTATTGGCTCGTATTGGCCGATATGTATCGTTTCGGAACCCTTTCGATATGCCCCTACAGTGGCTGTATTGGGGGTCTGACCGGTTCAGGGGATGGAGGGGTTTTAGATCGACTCCTTTGAACCAGTTTTGAAAAAAAATAAAAGAAAAGTAAAAAAACAAGTATTGAAACACCCGATGCACTCCTACCAGTGTATTGATGTTTTGAACCTTGTTCAGAAGTAAGAACCATGTACCTAAAAAAGAAACAAAAACAAGATCAAGAAAGTTCTATCACAATTAACAAAATGTTATTGTTGTTTGCTTTTTCATGGTTCACCCTTGTAAGAAATAATGGTTTTGAAAACTGGATCAGACTGGATGGTTGGACCGATTGACTCAGGAACTGGTTAGGTAACCAAATTTGGTCTTATCCTAAAACCGCTTTTTAATCAAAAACTGTTGATTTGGTCAGTGATCCGCTGACCTGAGTGGTCAAACTGTCAACCCATTGACCTAGACAATGGATTTTAGTTGTTTTTTATTTTATTTATTTTTTAAGTCAGAATGGGTTCTTTGTTTGAATCGGACGGTTGAATCATTTGACCCTGGAATTGGTTTCCAAAATGGTTCCATGGTTCATCTGGTTTTTAATCAAAATCTTGCAAGATAGCCGCAAGTGGGAATCGTCGGTGTCTCGTTGATTGCAGGGAACCCCAAACTCTATGATACAATCAAAACAGAAATCAGATTAGGAAGACTGATAACGTAAATGAAAAAAATGGTAAATTACAAAGACTCCCTTGTAGTATGGGCTTAGATACAAACACCCTCCTTTAACTTTCTTTGCAATAAAGATACCCTGACCTATCACTTCGCAACAAATATCCCCTGACCATTAATTCAGGTGATGACTTTTCTTATTTTTGTCCTTTTCTCTTAAATACTAATTAACCAAAAATACCTCCATTTTCCCCAAACAAAACCAACTAAAGTAACAATAATCATTTAGAAAATTAAGTTTTTTTTCTTTTTTTTTATTATTTTTGATTCACTACACTCACATGAATGTCTCTCTTCATCTTAAAATATAAAAATTATCCACTCCTTCCTCCAATAAATCAAGAAAAACCAAATGAAACCATAAATTTATATCTATCAAAAAAAAAAAAATCTACCATTTCATTTGAATATTGAATGCTGTCAAAATTTTGCAAGGATCCATTAGAGCAATCAAGAGGACTTCAATGTTATTTTTAGAAAATTAATCGAATCATAAATCATTTGAATAAATAAGAGAATGATAATTTGGGGATTTAAAATATTTTAAACCATTGGATGAGAATCTTTTTTTGAAGCTAATTGATGGAATTTTAACGGAAGCGGTATTTATCGCAAAGTGAAAGTTCAGGGGATCTTTATCGCAAATGAAAGTTTATAAAAAGTATTTATCACTGACCCCATAATACAAGGGCTCTTTGTAATTTACCCCAAAAAAGAATTGTGTATGATTGTTTGGCAACCCACCACGTTGTTGTTTCTGGATGCAATTTGGCATTTGACCGTTGTCAAACAGATTCCTTCTGGTGAAGTCAGCAATGGTTGAATTAAGTTGAAGAGGAAATCCACAAAGTTTTTGGTCGTTCTATTATATTTTTTACTTGATTTAAGAAAAAGTTTGAGCTTCGAATCTGAGTTTTATGTCGTTGGCGTCTTCCTTGGCCCTTGTTTGTTTTTTTCTGATAAAAAGGTGCGGGTAAGTTGGTCAATATATCAGTTACTCGGTAAGTATACCCTCCATCTACTTTGATAAATAACATTGTCCACAGGAAAATTTTTACATGATGGAATAACGTTGTCCTTTCTTATAATGACTGTTTTATTCATAAAACGGTCGGTATTTAATTTTATTTAGGAAATAAAAGAATATTATTAAATGTATTTACCTAAAAAATATTTATTTAAGTGTATTTACCTAAATAAATGATTTCATGGGACTTGGAATGGGTGAACATAGAATAAATAATTTGGACACGCTCCGTTTTCCCTACGAGACATGTCAAAATTAGTTTTGACAGCCTCCTCCCTAGGGCATTTCCATGAAATAAATTTCAAATTTCTTCTTTTAATCTCTCCTTCAATATTATGGTCATTTTGTCCATTTGAAAGCATTCTCAATGATATTACCAAGTGGGGCTCTTTTATTATTAAAAATTTTATCATTTCTATTTTTTCATAAAAACCAAAGGATTAAGGCACCCTTCTCTAAATTTCCCCACTACGTTTTAATATTAATATTCTCCTCCGTCAAATCTAGAACAAATTCTTCAATGGTCAACCACACTTGCCTTGCAATCGGGTAGGTTCTAATTCTAAAGACATGGTCCACATCCTCCTCCTCCTCACAAAGGCTATGTTGTCAATTGGAACGGGATCTGTTCCTCACACTTGGGCGCCTGACATGCACATCCACCATGCATTAGGAAATATTTCCCATGAATAATAACTTATAAGTACGGGAGATATTCCCAATGCATGGTAGGATGTGAGTGTGAAAAGCCATATGTGAGGAGCAGATCCGGTTTCATGTCAATTTGAAATCCCTGCACCTCAATATTTTTTTTTTTTCTTTTTGGTGGGGAGCTTATTATTAAGGAGAAAAAGCAAAAAAGGTTTTTATTTTTGGGGGAGTCTGAAGACCCCAAATCCTATTAACTGAACTATCATTCCCTCTAATGCCTCCATTAGCTAGAAAAGCCTCATTGTAGGCTGACTTCACCGTGAACATACCCTTACGGTTCAATCTCCAAACCATTATATCTCCAAATTTGTCTGAAGGAATAATAATTGGTTAGGAAAGAGGAATAAAATCCTTAATTTTACCCTCATTCCAAACTTTTCTTTCATAATCAATAACTTCACATACTCTCATTTCATCATTTGTGGGCTCAGACCTTTGCACCACCTCACTCAAGATGGTGTCATCAATCCATTTATCATTCCAAAAGCTAATGGCTGACCCATCTCTCGCAGACCAGCCAATATCCCTTCTAAGAAGGTATCTAGGTTGAAGGATACCACATTAAGCCCAAGAGATGCCTTTTCTCTCCTTGACATTCCAAATGGTTCTGGGGTTGGTTCAAAATATTCCACCCTCATTTGCATCGTTGACCCATGTCAAGTTCTTGACTGCAAGACCTCTCCAATTCCTCTAGTGGGGATAATCCTCCTTGAAGGAGAGTCATTTATTAGAATCCTGTGTGAAACTATCTTTATGCAAGGCATAACCCAACCAACCCATTTCTCTACAATATCTCATTCCAATTTGTTATAGGCTTTCTCCATATCAATTTTACAAGTCATAATGTTGGATTTATCTTTTTTCTTCCTCATCGTATGAATCATCTCATGGACAATAAGAAGTTATCATTAATTTGTCGATTAAGAACATAGACGCTCTGATATAGGGATATAATGACATCCAAAAGAGGTTTTAACCTATTAGCTAAAATTTTGGAAACGATTTTATAAATTACATAAAAAGACTATTAGGCATAAAACCATTCATTGTGTTTGGACTATTAGATTTTGGAACAAGGGTGACGAATGTTTCATTCAAGATGTTATTCATCTTCCCAGAATGAAAGAATGCCCTCACAACATTGCAAAAAGACTCCCCAACAGTCGTCCAGAACTTGTTAAAAAGTAAAAAATTAAGCCCATCTGGCCTTGGAGATTTCAAGTCCTTCATGGTCTGAAGGGTTTGATAACTTTCCTCATTTGAAATCTCTTTAATCGTCCCCTAATTTCGATCAGGGCTGACGCATACTTTGAGAATTTCTAAAAATTCATCAATCCCTTCTGGCTCATCCGATTTAAACCTCTCCTCAAATTTTGAATAAAATAATTTAGAAACTTCTCCTATATTTGAGATCCAATTACCATTATCATTCTTAATTCCCAGTATTTTATTTTTATTTCTTTCTCTAGTCATCGAAAAATTTTGTTGTTTTGATCCCCCAGCTTGATCCACTGGATCCTTGATTTTTGCGCCCAAAATAATTCTTCCCGTTTTAGAATGTTATCTAGCTGCTTATATGAATCATAGAATGGAAATAGAAGAATTATTTGTTTGTGAGTAAAAAACAAGATGATGTAGTTCCTACTTTATAATGATAATTTATATAGGAGGAAGGTGGTACAAATTTTGCATCGATTTTTGAGATAAAACAATTTTCACTGCCAATGAATGCAAATGAGATAGAAAATATAAGTTTTGTATTAGGTAAGACTGGAAGTGAGATAGGAGGCTTTGCCTAACAAACACCACTCCAACCATTTCTCGCTCTCAGTTTATCGGAAAAAGTGATGGAAGACCGGAATAGAGATAGGAGGCTTTGCTTATCTATGCATGCAGAGAAAGCTGGATCTGATCTGATTTAAATTAAGTCCAATCCGATTAAGCTGTATTTGGATATCCCAATCAAATCGGATTAGAAAAGCTGATCAAAATGATAATTAATAAGCAGGTATTCATCAAAATTCAATCGAGGGCTGATTAGACAAAGTTCTTCTCAATACATATAATTGTATGAATTCAGACTAAATGAACCCGATGACTGTAAAGCATGGTTTTCAAAATTGGATCGGACCAAATGGTTGGAAAATTGAGTTTCATCTTAAAACTATTTTATGGCCAAAAAATGTTGATTTGGTCAGCGA